>NC_056738.1:275062658-275082658 GCF_019279795.1 Protopterus annectens | reverse complement strand
GGAATTAGAATCAGCAGAGAGACTGCAGCGTTTGGAGGTCAAAGCAGAATCAGCAGAGAAACTATGGCATTTGGAGGCTGAAGAGAATGAGAGGCAGAGGCAACAAGGGAGGGAGATGATGACTCTTCGCCAGTGTCATGGAGGTAATGGGGAAGGGAATAACTGAACCCCAGAAGCAATAAAGGTCAGTAAATTTCTGCCACAATTTACAGAGGATGATAATTTTGATAGTTTTAATCATATGTTTGAAAGGGTATATAAACAGTATAATGTTGACAAAGGGCTGTGGGTACAGTTCCTGACTCCCTTACTCCATGGTGAAGCTATAACTGCTGTTTCTAAATTGTCTGATATTAATTGTTTAGACTATAACAAAGTAAAGAAATGTTTATTAGAGTGTTTTAAGTTAACACCTGAAGCTTATAGAAAAAACTTTTATGAGCATAGATGCATGGCAGATGAAAGTGTGTGTGATTATATTGCTGAGTTAAGCACTTATTTTCATAGGTGGGTGAGTGAGTATCAGGTCGCAACTTTGAAGGGCTGGCAGACCTTTTGGTGAGGGAACAAGCCCTTAGAATTTTGCCTGAGGACATAAGAATCTGATTGACAGATAGGGAATGCAACACCGCAGATGATCTGGGGAAAAAGGGGATCTCTACTTAGCAAGCAGAGCATCACTGCATACGAAAGGGATACTCAGTACTGCACATGGGTATAAGGGAACCCATGGTGGGCAGCCTATGCCACCCGAACAGAGTCCACCAGTAACAGGTGAAGCCACTAGTTCAGGTACAAGGCCAGGATGAGGGGTTAAATGTTTTAAATGTAACCAGTAGCACCATATATCATATAGATGTCTACTGAGGCAAGGTGGGGAATAAAAGGTAGGGGAGTCAACAAGTGGGAATAACAGAATGCCAGTGGTAAGTTGTCTGGAGACAACATGGGTACCAAACTACCACAAGAGGTTATATCCTATCTTAGTATATAGGAAACAGGCCACTGCTTAGAGAGACACAGCCTCTGACCTAACTATTGTGAAGCCTGCAATGGATAAAGAAGAGCAGTACTTGCTTGGGCAGTCTACTCCAGTCAGAGCTTTATGAGGGACCCCATTCCAAATACCTTTGGCTAGGGTTCACCTTGACTAGGAGGTTGGAAAAGGAAGCAAGCAAGTAGATGTGTTTTAGGATATCCCTGCAGATGTCCTGATATGAAATGATTTTGATAATGCAGTATCTTGTGTGCATGCAGTTAAACGCAGTCAGACTTGGAGACAGGTGTGTGGGTCTGGTAGCCTGGGGGGGATCCAGACAAACTGCACCCTTGAAACCAGGATTGGTGAGGTGGCTACTTTGGGGAGGGAGCTACCCTGTAGCAGTGAAACTGAAGGTGATCCACAGCTGCTGGTGGGTAGTGATGTTCCCACAGACAGAGTGACTGCAAGGGTAGAGGTGAGCATTTGTACCCAGGCTGACAGTGAGGCACTGCTGAAAGAGGATACCAGACTTCCTGTGGAAGGGGAGCTTGGAAGGGTTACAAAGACAGAGTTGAGACAGGCTCAGCACTCAGACCCTACATTACAAGGCTTGAGGGAGGTAACTAGGAAGGCTCCTGATTCTCAAGAAAAAGGGGACTCCATATACTGGAACAAAAGATTACTGTATAGAGAATGGACCCCTGAGGGGCTAGAGAGTAAGAGAATGCCATTGGTAGTGCCCAGAGCCTACTGTCTGGCACATCTAGCCATAGCCCATGACAGTCCCTTTGCAGATCATATGGGCATAAAGTGTACAAAAAGACATATTATGCAGAACTTTTATTGGCCTGGGATTGCAAGGGATGTAGCAGGATATTGCAGTAATTGTCAGCACTGGCAAAAAGTAGGCAAGGCAGGAGACAATGTCAAAGCTCCTTTGATGCCTTTGTCTGTGATTGATTAGCCATTTCAGAGGGGTAGCTATGGATATTGTGGAGCCTCTAAATACTCCATGTTCCACAGGGAAGAAGTATATCCTAGTAGTAGTAGATTATGATACCAGATACCCTCCATTGAGGTAGAAAAGGTGTCAAATGCTTTGTTAGAGATTTTTAGCAGGGAAGGTTTCCCAAGAGAAATACTGACTGACAGAGGTGCCAATTTCATGTCAGACCTGCTGGCTTGTCTGTGGAAGCACTGTGGGGTGGAGCACCTAAAGACCAAACCCTACCATCCCCAGACTAATGGTCTTGTGGAGAGGTTAAACTCTACACTAAAGACCATGCTACAGGCATTTGCAGACCAGTTTTATAAAGAGTGGGACAGATATTTGCCCCATCTGTTATTTGCATACAGAAAGGTATCCCAGGAATTCACAGGTTTTTCACCCTTTGAGTTGTTGTATGGGCATCGGATGAAGGGACCTCTACATTTGATTTGTGATGAGTGGGAGGGTGAGTGTGAATCCCACAAGGAGTCTGTTGTGGCATATCGCCTAAACCTCAGGACAAGGCTCAGGGAACTCATGGTCTTGGACCAAGAGAATCTGGCAAGAGGACAACAGCACAGAAAGGTCTGGCATGACAGGAATGCTCTAGCCATAGAGTATGCTGTGGGGCAGCAGGTTATGGTTCTCATTCCTGTCAGACACAATAAGCTGCAGGCAGCTTGGGAGGGACCCTTCAAAGTGGTAAGGAAGGTCAGTGATGTTAACTACATGGTAGAACAACTATGTTAACAAGATGAAACCTTACCATGACAGGGCAGCCATTGTACTGAGTATTTGCAGTAGGAGGCAGGAGGAGTCTGAGGGGGGATCTATGGTTACAGGGAACCAGCCAGCAAAATCTCAAGTTACTAACGTGGAGCCTAGGGTTGCAGGCATATGATATGATAGTGCAGCACCGCAGTGGGGTTAGGAATGCCAATGCAGATGGGCTCTCAAGACAGGGTATGGGGTAATGCATTCCCAGATAGGGTCAGTCCTCTCAAGCAATGTTTCTCAAGGGGCATGAAAAACTAGCTTGAGTCTTCAAAGTTGGGAGAGGTGTGACAATAGGAAGTACTGCCAGCACAGCTAGCTGGAATTTTGTAAATAATTATATGTCATTTGTGAATATCAAACTGATTTATACAAGATGTTTGTGTTACAAATATATTACAACCATATGTAATGTGTATATGAAACTGATTTGTACAGATCCACAACCACAAAGGTAGTTAATAAGAAAAAGAACCACTAGAGGCCAGGAACTCCACTTCTTTAAGTCAATTTCACAAATACAGTTTATTCAGCGACTGCAGAATTAAGTAGTCAGCACCAATGAAGATAATCCAAAAAACAATATCATAAGAACAACGAACTAGAACAACAGCTGAAATTATAACAATATCACAGAAATGTGATGCTAGAATAGCACTAATGCCAATATAACCTCATAGCGCCTCGGCCAAACAGCCTTTACAGAGTAATGAATTAGATTAAACCAAGCATTTATATACAATACCAATTAGTCAGGCAATTAAGTAATTTACTAAAATTCTAATTATTAAAATCAACATTTCACATTCTGTGATTTGAACTCTGATGTCACTGTGGATATATACTTGGTATTTTCTTATTCTTTTATTATTATTATTATTATTATTATTATTATTATTATTATTATTATTACTATTATTATTATTATTATTATTATTATTATTAAATATATTTAAGCCTTTCATTGTGGCTGATATTTGCAGAGATATTTAAGTTTTGAGAGTATTTGCATATTTACTTGGTGACACTGTGTAAGCCACTCCTAATAGCCTTGCTCTTGGTCAAACTACCATTTGAATTAGTATTAATTTCATGCAGTAAAATTGGATAACCTTTGTTAAGGGTCTTAAAGTAGCTGGTGAGGGGTTCTGGTGGAAATGATAACTACCTTATAGTCTAGGCAAAGGGGGTATAGCTAATAAACCTGTGCTAGCCTTTCCCGTGTGTGTGTGTGTGTGTGTGTGTGTGTGTGTGTGTGTGTGTGTGTGTGTGTGTGTGTGTGTGTGCAAATCAAATCTCAAAGAGTGTGTTTTTTAGCTACTTGGGCGGGGACACTAAACACTGATTGGACAGAAATAGTGTTGGAGAACTTAGCTTGGAACCCTTGCTAAAGACTCAACTCTATAGCTGTGCCAGTGAAGAGTCTTATTGGGGATCTGGAGAAAAACAGAGGACCCAGCCCCAGGACTGACTGTGTTCCCTGTGTTCTTTTAAGGGAAACTGTTCTTGATTGTGCTTGATGCAGAGAGGTGCATCTGGAGAGACTATGTGTGCGCCTGTTATCCTCCCAGTGAATGTGCCCCACTGGTGCCAGTGGTGAGGATTGAGGCTCCTTGATTACTGACCCAGAGGTGGGGCGTTTCACCTTTATTAGCATTTTATAGCATTACTTCATATTTAAAGATATGTTGATATGTTGATTAATATTGTTTCTTGGAATTTAATTGGGATACAAATTGCTTTTAAGTGCAAATTATTGTTTTGCTTGCTATTTAAGTCAAATACCCAAACCGTATTAATCTAACAGATCTGTTTGACAGCACAGAAATGGCTGAATATCTCTAAATAATTGCATGAAGCTTAGAGGTGCAAGAGTAACTTAAAAGAACAATGTAAGGTTACAAATGTAATTAAATAATCTATAAGCATAAAGCTAGGTGGATCATTATTACTTGTTAGAGAAGGACACGAATATTAAATACACTGCCAAAAGTCAAGGCTTACAAGAAGTATATTTCTAAAGTACTACTAGACTTAAAGCAAACTCTAAACATGACAGAGCTAAATACTTGTGTCCAGATATACCATAATTAACTTTTTTTTCATCAGTTCAAAAAAAAGCGGAAAGTATGCACCAAACCAAGATATCTGTATGACTACTCTGCAATCCATTTTATCTCAGATTTAAATAAATGCAGTAATACCTGTTATATACTGTCTGGAATCATACACTTAATCTTTATATTTTGCCTGTTCCTCAGCTAGCAGCTATGGTTTCTCAATGTTCGGAATTCTGACTTTCAGAACATAATGACCTATTACTTACAGTAAATATTTCATTGGTCAGACTTGAAAATAGATTTAAGAGAACAGCTAGCAAATGAATAAATAAATATAATCTAATTGATAGAATAAAAGTATTAGAAGACTTTTTGGTCACTAACAATGAAAACAAAGTGTTAGAAAAATGTGTATTTGAATACATGAGAAATGCTAGTTTAAAAGCAAAGTAGTATATAATGCATTTTATTCTATTAATCATACAGTAGTAAAATTAATTCATGTCTAAATGTGAAGTAGTTTTGAAACTGCAGTGTGGCTTGAAGCAAAAGCTGATCTCTGACCCTGACAGAATGCTAGCTTAGCAAGTTTTAATGTTTATGCTTTTCATAAGTGATTATCTGCTGGGTCAGGAAATTAAATGTGTGAAATAATGAAATCTTCTGCTCTTTCCTGTTGGAATGATCTGGCCTTGCATATGTGTTACTTAGATAGCACTCACGCAGCTGTGTGAGGAAGTGTAATAGAGAACAAAGACAGGCATTAAAAGACTGAAGCTGCTATTGTATTCGAACTGATATGAAACATTGAACAAGTAACTTTACAGAAAGACATTATGACTGACCAGCTGGATAGCAAGGCCGTATTGTATCTAAAGGAAACGTTTTTTTAAATATGCAGCATCAACAGATTAAATGAATAGAAGCTTGTAAGCTAAAGTGATGTAGATGCCCTGTGACATATCACGTCAGTAAGGTGGGCATAGCTTGAATGTTAAACCTATATAAAATTGTGTGCTTCCTGTTTCATGTCAGACAAAATTCTGTACTTGTATGGTTTTTTGCCTCCTGGTGTACACTAGTAAACTTTTGAATCTGAACCTCCTGTGTATTGAATTCTTAATTTTATTTAACAGTTTGGAACTTCGCAAGACGGAATTCCCTTGGTAAGCTGCAGATCAGAGCATATCAGTGGTCGAATACTGCGCAGGAGAAGTTACCGAAATGGTTCTTCTTGAGTGAAAAGACCTCCGACTGAATTGTCGTGTAAAGAGGCTGGCCACTTTCTGATCTGTGGCCGAAAAGCGGAACTTGAACGATTTTCAATACCGGAGGCTCAGGTAGGAAGAATTTGCCTTTTTTCTGTTTTAGATCAGGGACTAGGTTACAGTATATTGTTGTCAAGATTTGTTTTGCAGATCAGGGACAAAAGGAAGTACTGTATATTTGGTCATAGATCAGGGTAACAGAATAAGGTAGACAGTTATTCTAGATAAACTGTGAACAGGAACTAAGAACTTGATATCACGTGATAAAAAGGGTTACGTAACATTTTCTTTGACATGGGTAATCAGTGCACTAAAACCTCGCGAGATCCGCCCCTAACCGAAGACGCAAAGTACATGCAATTACAGCGTTCTGATAACGTTAGGTATTATACAAAATGGGTTAGCAAATATGAATTTGATGGTAAACTAGATAAACCTTCACTAGTTAAACTCCTTAAACAGCTTAAATCTGATGCAGGAGGTCAGGCAAAAAAGCAATGCCAACTAGGCATACCTCAAGCACACAGGTGGATTGAGGAAGCAAATCATAGAGAACAGAAGCTTAAAAATTCAAAAACATTATTTTTAGACAAAGAGGATAATAACTTGGTAATAGCGACAGCTCCTCCTCCTCCTCCCTTACCCCCTCCCTTACCCTTTTCAGGATATGAAGCGAGTGGACAGGCTGGTCCGCCTCCACGTTATCCTGAAGTTTCAGCAAAACCACAACTATTTGTTAGAGATCCTATTGAGACTAGGTCCCGAACACGTAAAACACATAGGGACACAGAATCATACCAAACAGAGAGAAATTTATAGGATGAGAGTGAGGAAGAAATATGCCCACTTATAGAAGTTCCAAATCCTCAGGCAGGACAGGAAGGGCAGGACCCAACACTCTTAGTATATAGACCATGGACACTGGAGGACATCCGGAAGGCTACTGAGGGAATCCCCCATCCGAAAGTTAATTTTACGAAATTTTTAGAAGATTTACAAGGCATGAGGTTAAGTTACCACTTGAATGGGGAAGAAGTAGAAAAAGTAGTGAGACAAATTATAGGTCCGGATTGGCACATGATTTCTGGCGCCTGGAATCCTCGTAATGCAGAGCTTAGACCACTCCCACATAGTGACGCAGAGTTAGACAACAGAGTGAAAGGTCTGACAGACCGAATCTCTGAGAAATGGAAACCCAGAGCAGACTGGACTTGCATTAATCAATGCATACAACAGGAAAATGAGACAATAGATGGATATTATGCTAGATTATTAGAATGTTTTAATAATCATAGCGGTATGTCGGTTCCTGAGAACCAAACGAATGATTCCCCGTATGAACAACAATTAAAAAATGCATTTTTGAAAGGTTGCATTGCACCTATTAGTAGCTTCATTATGAAGCATATGATAGATCATCGAACAGGGAGGCTACAAGCCTTACTCAAATACGCTAGACATGCTGAGAGACATTTTAATAGTAAAAAGAAAAAGAAGGCGTAAGTCTTCACTGCTGAAGATGGAGCTGAAGTATTTGTATTACAGTCAGGTAAAAAGGGCAAGAAAAATACCCAGGGAAACAAACAGTCTGACAAGCGATCAGAAGATTTTATAGAAAGGAAAAAGAAAGGTGAATGCTTCAAGTGCGGGAAAAAAGGACATCTAGCAAGGGATTGTAGGCAAAACAAAAAGATAATCACAGAAGATAAGGGAGATGAGGACTGACTATATGATAGTGAGGATACATCAAGTGAAAGTCAGAAATCATCAGGAAAAGTTAATAAACAGAAAACACATGTAAATGTGATAGAAGGAGTAGAGGAAGTGCAAGTAGATATGGAGGATGAAGAAAGTGAAATTTTGGACTTAGCATTATTGAGCTTAGAGCTCTACTTGGCAGATACGAAACCGGAAGTTACACTTCTGGTGGAGGGAAGGGAAGTCAAATTCCTGTGTGACTCAGGAGCGTCAGGGACTTTGATACACCCCTCCAAATTACCAGAACAATCCGAATCACCTGATTATATACTAGTAAAAGCTGCAAATGGACAGCTATATAGGGAACCACTTTCCCATGATATAGCAATAACTGACCATGTTTCAGGTATGACCCAGAGAAGTAAAATAGTTGTTTCTGCAAAGTGTCCAGTAAACCTATTGGGCAGGGACCTTATGCGGATATTTGGCATAGCAGTAGTTCTGCCTGTACAAGGTATGGAGGCACAGAGACAAATGGATACCTTTGTAGTGCGACTGGAGGGTGAAACTTTTTACTGGTACAGCCAGGACATAGTCACAACTGGTCCAGGGGTAGTAACCGAGGAGCTGATGAACGTAGCCATCAGTAAAGCCCCCTCCCTTAACACTGATCGACAGCATTTGTTACACTGTACTCTATACTACTGTACTACACCAGGACCTGATCGAGAATATGAGCAAGAATTGTTTAGAAATCGTGCAACTAGATTGGTTTTGCGTACTTTGTACTGGGATGCTGAGGGGAACAGTGTAGTTAGCTGTTCATTACCTCAAGAATTCCATGCATTGTATAGATCAAATCAGTTGCCACATGTCAGCTTGACAAAGAACAAAGGTGTTAAATGGGCAGATTTAGGAGAAAAAGTAACAAGATGGGAGAAACAGACTGATTTATAACTGTCAGAACAAGGGATACAAAAACAAAAACTGAATTGGTTGACACAGGCACATCCAGCTGTACACTTGCAATCTAGCGAGGACAGCTGATTAGCATTTTTATTAGAAGAAGAAGAAAAGGCCTTGTGTGAAATTCCAACTACTCTTTGGTCAACAGGCAAGTCAGATGTAGGACTTATTCAAACAACAAGACCAGTTACAATTACCCCAAAGTCAGCTTTTAGACCACAGAAAAGACAATACCCTTTGAGAAAGGATGCAGAAATAGGAATTAAGCCTATAATAGCAGCATTACTCAAAGAAGGAGTACTGGTAGAATCTCCTGATTCACCATGTAATACACCCCTATTTCCTGTTAAAAAAGCAAACGGGGAATGGCGGATGGTACAAGATTTACAAGCTGTAAACAATGCAGTAATACCTAGAGCACCTACGGTGCCAGACCCACATACCTTGTTAAACGATTTAGAACCACAACAGAAGTATTTCTCTGTGGTAGATATTAGCAATACTTTCTTTTCAATACCTATACATCCTGATAGTCAATATTGGTTTGCATTTACATTTCAGGGTAGAAGGTATACGTATACTCGACTACCACAGGGATATTGTGAGAGCCCAACAATATTTGCACAAGAAATGGCTAGCAACCTGGCAGGATTTACCCCACCGGGAGGTAGTCAAATTCTACTTTACGTAGATGATATCTTGCTAGCAGCACCCACCCAGCAACAGTGCAGGGAGGATACTGTAGCATTATTGAAATTTTTAGCAACACAAGGACACAAAGTAAACAAAAGTAAGTTACAACTTTGGAGAAAACAAGTTAGATACCTAGGATATGTAATATCCAATGAAGGTAGAATACTAGATGAGGAAAGAAAAACAGCGATTTTGCAAGCACCCAAACCAACAACCAAGAAAGAAATTATGTCTTTCTTAGGTACAACTAATTTTTGTCGGAGCTGGATACCAAATTATGCTTTGGAATCTGCTCCACTGACTGACTTGATATATAAGACACCAATGGCAGCACAAGACATTTTACAATGGACAACTGAAGCAGAAACGGCTTTCTGCAGGTTGAAGCAGTTAATAGCTTCTTCATTAGTTTTAGGACTTTCAAATTATCACAAACGGTTCATTCAGACCATAGATTATAAGCAAGGGTATATGACGTCAGTATTGACGCAACAACATGAGGACAAGCAACGCCCCATAGCCTACTATTCATCACAGTTAGACCCAGTGGTGCGATCTTTGCCTCACTGTGTACAAGCAGTAGTTGCAGCCACAATGGCAGTACAGGCTTCGGCCTCAGTGGTGTTATTCCACCCTCTCACATTGAGAGTGCCTCATGCAGTTGCAATAATTTTACTGCAAGAGAAAGTGGCATACCTTTCTCCTGCTAGACATCTTTCATGTATGACTATACTGCTGAGCCAACCTCATATGACAATTAAATGATGTACGACATTGAATCCATCAACATTACTTCCAACTCCTGCAGAGGGCACACCACACAGCTGCCTGCAGGAAATTGAACAGTTAGCTTTACCTAGACAAGATCTTACAGATATGCCCTTGGATAATGCCGAGGTGACATATTACGTGGACGGCTCATGCAGAAGGGGTCCTACAGGGAAGAATCTGGTGGGGTATGCGGTAGTTACAGACACTGAAATTTTAGAAGCTCAATCCTTACCACACAACTTATCTGCACAAGCAGCGGAATTGATAGCTTTGACAAGGGCATGTACTTTAGCAAAAAATAAAAGTGTGAACATATATACTGATAGTCAGTATGCTTTTTCTACAGTACATGTATTTGCACAACAATGGAAAAATAGAGGAATGATAACATCTAGTGGAAAACCTATTAATCATGCGCAATTTATTTTGGAGTTATTAGAATCTATTCAGTTACCTACCAAAGTAGCTATTTGTAAATGTGTAGCTCATACAAAACAGCAGGATAAGATTTCAAAAGGCAATGCACGAGCTGATGCAGCTGCAAAGCAAGCAGTCTCAGACTCAGAAACTTTACTTTTAAATGAGGAATTACAACCCTCTGAGATTTTATATTTAGACATGTTAAAAACAATGCAGACGCTTACTACAAGAGCAGAAAAACAAAAATGGGTAAAACGAGGTGCAATTCTTGAGAATGGACTGTACATTTCCAAAGAAAGAAAACCGATACTGCCGTCTAATTTATTTAGATATGCAGCTTTTTTGAGCCATGGGCAGTGCCATGTCTCAACAGGGGGGATGGTACAGTTAGTAAATCGAATATTCCAAACATATGGATACACAAATTACACAAAAATATTTTGTGCAGCTTGTCATACTTGTAACAAGCATCACGCACAAGGGGCATTTAAAACCAAGCAAGGAAGTTTCCCTATACCACCATACCCGTTCCATACTATTTGCATGGATTTCATAGAATTGAATAAATGTGAAGGGAAAAAGTTTTGTTTAGTTATTGTAGACATGTTTTCTAAATGGGTAGAAGCTTTTCCAACTAAAAACCCGGATGCAGCAACAGTGGCAAAAGCCCTGATAAAAGAAGTAATCCCTACATTTGGCATTCCGGAGAGGATTTATAGTGACAGTGGCACACATTTTGTGAATCAAACGATTCACCAGCTTGGGAGATTTTTTGGTATCTCCTTGAAGAATCATTGTGCTTACCACCCACAATCAGCAGGACTGGTGGAAAGGTACAATGGTACCCTAAAGAATAAACTTAGGAAGCTAGTAGAGGAGACCCAAAAGAATTGAATATACTGTCTGCCTTTAGCACTGCTGAGTATGAGAACGGTTCCAAATGTAAAGGGTTTGACTCCCTTTGAAATAGTTTTTGGGAGAGCATATTATGTGCCTCAGTGGAAAGCTCTCATGCCTGCAGAGCAAGAGGCTGACAGTTCATTAGATAGTTATATGAAGAAACTGTTAACAAATAAATCTGTTTTGCAGTTTAACTCTTTTTCAGATAAGGAACAGACCAGCCCGGTGGAAGCAGTCTTGGCTCCTGGAACATATACGTCTGGCTGAAAGTGACGAAAAGGAAGAATTGGGCGAGTCCAAAGTGGGAGGGACCGTACCAGGTTCTGTTGGCAATGCCTACTGCAGTTAGAGTGGCTGAGAGGACGTCCTGGGTTCATTTGACGCATTGTAAACTGGTAAAGAACTTTCAACTTGATAAAAACTTTGTGACTGATACACAACCAGACCGAGATGGCCAAAAACAAAGTGAATAGAAGTTTAGATCAACCCCAGAGATGTTGCATAATCATTTTGTTGAGTGTACATTTATTGACTGTAATTGTGACAATTTTTCTCTTGCTGTGGTTTATCCTACACACAACCACACAAGTGAGAGTGGGAAGGCGTGATGAAACGTCTATAGACTGACATCCAAACTTTAACACATACCTAGCCATGAAACGTGTGTATGCAGAGACTATGAATATTTCAAATTGCTGGGTTTGTACAGCTATACCAACAGCATATGGAGGACTGATAATGTCTGCTGTCCCTTTGGGGATAAATGAGACTTGGGAGAATTTACTTTTCAACACAGGAACTGTGAGATCACAGGACAAAATAGCTTTATTTTTACCTGTCACACAAAAAGGAGTTGTATGTTTCTACAAAAATGACACTCTCCAGGTGGGCTGGAGCAATTGTAATATAACCATATCTTACCGATGTTATATTAAGAATAGTAATGGCAATACTTTTTGCAATACTAATTATGACTTATATTTAAACTCATTGAAAATAACTATGAGTGACATTCAAAAAAATCCAGTTTTGTTTAAACAATTGTCAGTTATAGATCAGAAAATGTTTCATGAGGGCTGATGCGTATTAGTACTAAAGTAGAAAACTGTTATTTTATTTGTGGGTAAAAGGCATATAAATGGTTACCTGAGAATTGGTCCGGCAGTTGTTTTTTGGATTACTTGGTTCCGGCAATAAGACATACTGCAGAATTACCTTTGGGTAAGATACGAAACGTAAGAGAAACAGCTCGAAAATCCGAAGGTCCAGTTAAGAAACCTGTGAATCCAGTTGGGAAGATTGAAGCTGGTTGGAAATACCATAATTCAGTAAAAGATAAAAGTGAATTGACTCATATGGACTTGAGTGACAATGTTATATCCTGGGCAGGAATATTCCCAGCCTATGGAGCAGTCAGATCGATCTGGGAGCTGAGGAAGTTGTCGAAACTTCTCGAAGTAATGAGTAATGCAACTTTTTCTGCCCTAGAATTGGTGACTGATGAACTGAATGCAATGAGAACTGTTGTGCTACAAAATCGGATGGCTCTTGACTTCACCCTAGCGGCGAGAGGTGGTATGTGCGCGCTTACCAAAGAAGAATGCTGTGCTTTTATTCCTGACAATCGTCATGAGATAAATAACCACCTAGAGGTAATTCAGCAAGTGTCAGCCATGACTGAACAAGGCCCAAACCCACTGACGGACATTTTCCAGAATCTATTTGGGGGGTGGGGTTCCATCCTAATGAATATTCTAATTGCCATTTGTGTGGGTATACTCCTAATAAGAGTATGTGTTTGCTGTGGAATTCCCTGCATGAAAAGATTAATCAAAGATTTTATTGATGTATCTGTTACTGAAACTTTCTACCAAGATATTGAAATTGAAAGATTGATTTCAGATGACGCTTTTTCTGAAGTATAGATTAAATGACTCACCTAGCTGAAAATCCTGAGTGGAAAAGGCTAGGAGATGAAATGACACTATGCATACTTCAAAATAGAATAAAAAGTATTAATGGGGGGAAAATGTTAGAAAAATGTGTATTTGAATAAATGAGAAATGCTAGTTTAAAAGCAAAGTAGTATATAATGCATTTTATTCTATTAATCATATAGTAGTAAAATTAATTCAAGTCTAAATGTGAAGTAGTTTTGAAACTGCAGTGTGGCTTGAAGCAAAAGCTGATCTCTGACCCTGACAGAATGCTAGCTTAGCAAGTTTTAATGTTTATGCTTTTCATAAGTGATTATCTGCTGGGTCAGGAAATTAAATGTGTGAAATAATGAAATCTTCTGCTCTTTCCTGTTGGAATGATCTGGCCTTGTATATGTGTTACTTAGATAGCACGCAGCTGTGTGAGGAAGTGTAATAGAGAACAAAGACATGCTTTAAAAGACTGAAGCTGCTATTGTATTCGAACTGATATGAAACCTTGAACAAGTAACTTTACAGAAAGACATTATGACTGACCAGCTGGATAGCAAGGCCGTATTGTATCTAAAGGAAACGTTTTTTTAAATATGCAGCATCAACAGATTAAATAAATAGAAGCTTGTAAGCTAAAGTGATGTAGATGCCCTGTGACATATCACGTCAGTAAGGTGGGCATAGCTTGAATGTTAAACCTATATAAAATTGTGTGCTTCCTGTTTCATGTCAGACAAAATTCTGTACTTGTATGTTTTTTTTCCTCCTGGTGTACACTAGTAAACTTTTGAATCTGAACCTCCTGTGTATTGAATTCTTAATTTTATTTAACACAAAGTTTATTAACAACTGTGTGATCTTCAAATATTATTAAAGGTTAGTGAGAAATCAGAACGATCAGGATCCAATGCAAAGTCTTTGTTAAATACTCTGAATGGCACAAGTTCCAGTAATATTTCTACCCATAATTTTACATAAACCCACACATAACATTTTCTCCTGGAAGGTGAGCAAAGTAACTACTCACCTTACTGACGATATCTGGTACGCTTTTAAAAGTATTTCAGTATATACATGGTAACTTTTAACACAGGTTAAAGAAGAAATAGAAGTTAACCTAAACCTAAACTCTACTTTTTTTTAATACAATAAAGTACTATTGACTTACTCAATCCCCCTTCACAGTAGACAAAATTAGAATCAATTAATGCACTTAGACTGAACAAGATGGCAGGCTTAGATAGCTGTTTAGCTGATGTCTACATAGTATTTTCATACACAATTCGCAAAATACTGGTAAAATGTGCATCTACATACAATTACATAGAATCAGTAAGCTGTGTTTAAACAAGTCCAAAACTGTTGAAATTCACAAATGAAATACAGAAAACTGTGATATCTTAAACTATTTCCTACCACATTAATCGTTCTATAAAATTATACAAAATTGTCCTAACTAGCCATATTTAAAACATCATGCCCTATTTTTTAACTTTTCAGTTAAGTTGTCAAATTCAGAACAAATACTAACTTTAAATTCATTGTGTCTTGAAAAGGGGAATTATATTTCTTTTTCCAATGCTTGACATAACCTTGGTTTCCTGGAAATATTCACTGACAGTAGTAAAAACATTATTCAAATTCAGATAGAATGATCTATGCTAATGTGATTGGTCTAGAAAAAAATCAGTATTATAAGCAGAACTAAAGAATTATGCCCTTTATCATTTATACAATACCCTTTATCATTTATATAGAGACACTATTCTAGTTTGCACTCAGCTTCTAAAAAATTGAAAAATTGCTTTACCATTCACTGCCTGTGCTGGTGATATAAATATTGATTTTCATTTTCTGAACATGTACATTCCTTGTGTCCTGCAGGCAACAGATACATAGTCTAGGTTATCTAATCTAAGTTAAACCTCAACAAATCTATTGTATTTCCACTTTTAATGTCAAGATGAATACCCATTTGGATTTGAAAGGCATTAAGATACTAATAAATCTTAAAATGTAGGAATTACACTTCACAAAATAATCATTTAAACAATTTAATCTTATGAAGAAATACTATCAAGCAGGACTTAAACAGATGGTCAGTTATGAAATTCTGATCAATTTTGAAATTGTCCACAATAAAAATGAATGCTTTCCCTATTTTTTTCTTTATTAAACTTACTATTTATCCTATTCCCAAATAATTATTTAAACAATTTAGTCTGAATTAATCAAATTTATTTGGAACCATAAACCTATCACGTTTATCAAATTATAAGATTACATCAGAATTCTTGACTTCTACTGGTACCAGTTGGTGAAAACACTGGCAAATCATTTTCGATCCTTTTTATCATCTAGTCAAACAAAACAAATGGCCCCGATTTGAAAGAGGATCGGGACTAGTATCTTTACAGAATTAAACTGTAACACTTTCCCCGGGATTCATGAAGCTCGGCGCAAGGCCGGTGTAAGGCTTGCGCCGGCAGTGCAGTGAATAATCGGCGTAGCAGCACCATATGCATAGTAATGAGTGCGCGCCGCAACCACAGACACGTGTAGAGGGCACGTGAGCCAGCCCAAGTAGGATGCGCCCGTAGGCGTGGCCAAGCCGGCAGGCGATGAGCAACCTAAAGTGCTGACTGTCACAGGCCGCCTGCAATAGTAACCGCACCAGCCAGGGTCCGTGGATAATGACACGTACGTAGAGTATGCAACATAGTACCCGTTCACACAAAACGGAGAACCAAACATTAACCCACGAAGTCCAAATTGTACCCGTCCAAGGAACAAAGGATACGCGTAATACCGTGTCCGTCACGCAATGCACTGTCAGTGAGCATACCCAGTGAAGGTGTACCGCAGCATGTCAGCGCGCCGCACCTACACACAAGTAGCCACATGGGCATGGTCACCAGCAGTAGTGAGAGTACACAGCCGGGTAGCCGGTCGATATAACAACCAGAAGGAAACCAGATACCCTAAACACAGACAAACATGTGCATAGCAACATGTACTACACCCAGCAACGTGTCGATACACATAGGACGGTATGCCTAAGCGTAATATCCAGAAGCAGAACCCATGCATGCAAATGTAATACACAACAGCCCGTCATAGCACGTAACCCGCACTCCATGTACGATCGCACCCAACCCAGCTAGCAGCGCAGCTGCACACCTACACACAATGGGTATACCTGAAATGTAGTAAGAAGTATTGTCCTAGGCAGTGCCACGCTGGCAAATACGCATTCCCACATGTTAACATCCCACCTCAGGTACAGATATCCAAATGGCTGCATGTGAATGTGTCGGCAGAATGTGTACATCCCGCATGTGGTATGGACCTGTCGAAACCCCATAGGCATGCACACGCCACGGTGCCCATAACTGTACACATGTGGACAAGGCAGTATGTTCAGCCACCGTACTGATGATTAGCTATGCAGACATGTCAAACACAACACATATGGCGGAACATCTGCCCACCAAGCAGGACGCCCCAACAGGGTGCCACAGGCACAGAAGGTGAAGGTGGGACATCACACATTGAGAATAGCGTTGCTGGATGGCCAAACACCCACGGCCACTGCAAAGGATGGAATAACATGTATATGCCTGGATGAATGGGTATGTCATAGCATGGGAATAGGCCAATCTATCCACCATAATAGCCATGTGTACCAGATACAAACAGCCAGTAGCACACAGTAGTAATGCAGGAAGGCATACACGACTGTGGGAATAGCACAGGACATATGGCATGTGCCAAGTGTTGACGCATGACACAAATGTCCAGGATGGGGCTCCCTGCAAAGAGGAACATGTGCCAACCCCACCCCCCACAGATGTACCGGCAGTGGAAACACATTCCAAACACACACCAACACTACCGTTCATCCCACGATAGCAACGGAGGCTGGTCAAAGACCACCATGACGCGTGCACAAACAGGGACACGTGTAACCGTTGCCCTAACAACCCCCCACAGGCCAAAGAATAATAGTATGGACATATGCATGTAATGCTGTGAAGGATGTGTGGTAGTCCCCAGTATCACAGAGGTAGGTACACAGATACACTGTAATCAACCGTGACGTATGTGCACTGTACACAGCATACCTGCAGGTAATACATAGTTCAATCATGTGCCACAGAAATATACACATATGAATGAGGATAGGGGACAGACAAGTGTGAATGGGATGAGCTATGAACATAGGTTCATAGGTCCATAGGTACATAGTAGGCTATCTGCCCAAGGGCAGCTATAACCCTAGCCCATAGTTATGTTGCCTTTGCCAACCCTCCAGTCCGGAGATAACAATGCCTATTATATTGCTGTACCTCTGTCAAGCAGTGACAATGATGTAATTCCTGGGGTATATCTGCAATCTCCCATCCATTGG
The DNA here is from genome assembly GCF_019279795.1 of Protopterus annectens. NCBI lineage: Eukaryota > Metazoa > Chordata > Ceratodontiformes > Protopteridae > Protopterus > Protopterus annectens. Next base: position 275,064,796 of record NC_056738.1, on the reverse strand, counting down.
TCAAGATCCCCCTCGAACAAGGCCAGCGAGGTGCTCTGCCTCACATGTACTGGGATGTTGTTCCACAGCATAGTGAGTGTGTGGATGATGTATCTGTCCCTCCAACACATTCTATTAATGACCGTGTCAAGGTTCAGGTTCACGTCACCTGCCCCTGTGGTTCTGAGGGATGTAGATCCATTAGGTTAAGCATAGTCATCAAATATGGGTCGACATGGCCTCGTATGTCAGGCACAGGTCACCACTGAGCAAGTGGTATGTGACTGAATGGAGCAGGAGTCCTTACAGTCGGGCAGCATAACACAAATTCCTGACACCCTGCATCCGTTTGACGATGAACCTATGGGGCCTTCCCAGCTGCTGCAGGTGTCGGGTCAGATACCTTCCGAACGGGGCAATGTACTCAATCATAGGTCTAATGAGTGATGAGTACAAAGAGACGATGACCTCCCCTGATCTAGATGTGAATCCCTGCACGATCAGGTGGGCAATGTAGAAGGTCTACCTAACTACGTTAGCAACGTGTGTGTCGAACGAATGGTGACTGACAACCTGGCTTCCCAGATCCCTGGTAACTCCCTCTGTGCTCAGTGGATTGCCACCTATATGGCAGCTAGGGGTAACCTTGTTCTTCCGGGGTATGACTATGCATTACCCGGCATTTAGCTGTAGGCCATATCCCTGGCACCAGATATCCATATCTGTGAGGCCCTTCTGAAGGATATCTGTGTCAGATGTCCATCCCACCATGGCACCCAGTTCGCAGTCTTCTGCAAACAATGTCAGCCATAACCCCCCTGTGTTTGCTTGTACTTTGGAAATGTAGATGCAGAAAAAGAGTGGACCCAGGACTGAGCCCCGTGGGACACCACCTGTGACCGGCAGTGAGTCTGACATGGTGCCAGTAACTATGACCGTGTGGGTTGTGTCACCTAGCCAGTTTGCAACCCATCCTGCGATGTACGGGTTCACATCCAAGCCGATGGGTTTATCAATGATACCCGAGGGGGGTATTGTGTTGAAGGCCTTTGCCAGGTCGAGGTGGGCTGTATGGACTGCCTGACCCTCATCAATGGCCTTGGTGACTGTTCCTAAAACGTCAACCAAGTTTTAAATGCATGATCTGCCTTTGACCAAGCCAAACTGGGTTGGATGGAAAGTATGCAAGTCCCCTATGTCGTCATCTATGAGTTCCATTATGATCCTTCCCCATGGCTTTGCAGATAAGGCTTCTCAAGCTAATGGGACGGTAATAACCAGGGTCAGTGGAGGCACTGCCCCTGTGAAGTGGGACTACAGTCGCGGCCACAACTTGACGCTACCTGAGGTGAGGCTAAGATTAAACAGCTGTCCTAACTGTGGGTCTAATTCCTCTATGAGATCGCGGAGTACACAGCCGGGACACAATCTGGTCCCATGGATGCTGTGTTCACTGCCTTGGAGAGAGCATGTCCCACCTGTGCGTTACATAAGTTTCGGGGGCCACAATCCTCTGGTACAGACATCTCTCCATGTGGGGGGGAGGGGGTGGAGATGTTTGCACCGAACCTGTCAGCCAGTATGTTGGCAATGTGTGTATGTTCAGTAAACTTCACATCATTGTGAACCCAGTCAGAGCATATCTGGGAGTGTCCTCCCAGGTGTCCAACATAGCTAAAGAAGGCCGTATGATTGTCTGTCGAGTCCTTGGTGATATATCTGTCGGACTTGCCCTGGATGATGTCATGAGAGCTTGCAGTTCTTCACATATAATGAGCAAGGGTGTCATACCTCACAAGGATTCTGCTCTGTCTTGTAGTAGCTACCTCCTTCGTTGTAGAGCTTGTGTATGGCTGGGGTACACCAGACTGGATGCTCGGCATTGGTACAAAGACTCACAGTTGTGTAAGGGATTGCCTGATCCATGCAGTCCTGTAGGTGCTGGTAGAAGGCATATGTAAGTGATTCAGTGGCTTGAGTAATGTTTACCACTGGCTCAGGGGCCTTAAAGGAGACCACACTAGTGTTTAGAAATGTGAAGTCGGCTTTTGAGAAAGCCATATGTATGGTAACCGCACCACCCACAGCATTGTATGTCAATAGCAGAAGCTATTGTCCAAATAACATATTATTATCTTTATTATTAAAATATTTATTAT
>NC_056738.1:274970141-275062158 GCF_019279795.1 Protopterus annectens | reverse complement strand
TTCTCATTTTGGCACTCCTTACGTACTGTGATGATTGGCTGCAACTCCTTCAGTTCTAGATTTGACCTTCTTATTCAGACTTCCCTTCTCTTCAACCACCCCTCCCTGATTCTTGAAGCTGCTAACCTAACCACTAATTTCCTTTTTGTCTCAATTCTCAGCTTCTTCTGATTTCCCATTTGCTGCCATTACAACCTTCTTATTGTACTCACTTTCACCCCATTTGCCTTCAGTTTTGTATTCTGTTCCCCTATCATCTGCCAAAGTTATTGTTCTGACCCTTCTTGCAGTGCCACATTCTGTATACAGCAGCTTTGTTGACCTGTCCTCTCCAACCTGCTTGCTGATGTAGTCCGTTACCGGTATGAACATCAGTGGGCTCGGTGCTGAACCTTGATGCACTCCTACTCCCACTGGGAACAATTGTGAGTCCATTCACCAGACTTGTGTCACCGAGTTCTTGCACATAACCTGTACCTGGGAGTTCGAAGCATTGTAGGATTGCAAAAATCAGTCTTCTTGAAAGCTTGTCATATGCTTTTTTCAAGTCTAGGAATGCCTAGCTGAGTTCGTTCCTCATCTGTAGCCTCTTCTCACCTCTGTCTCACACAAACATCAGGCTGGTTGTGCTGCATCCGGAGCTGAATCCAAAGTGTCATCTCCCATCCTACTTTCTACTGTTCTGCATATTCATTTATCAATTACCTGATAATTAATTATCACAATCATTCTAAAGTACTACTCTCACTACCATTTATTACTAGCAAGACAATTCGGACTTTTATCCTGTTAAGCCTGCTCCAAATAGAGAAGACAAGTAAATGGTGTGGTTTAGGCTTATTCACTATTATTTGGTAATAGCTAGTTCTGAGATTGCGTTGGTTTGGACATGTGCTGAGGAGGGATGCTGGGTATATTGGGAAAAGGATGCTAAGTATGAAGCTGCCAGGTAAGAGGAAAAGAGGAAGGCCTAAGATAAGGTTTATGGATGTGGTGAGAGAGGATATGCAGGTGGTTGGTGTGAAAGAGCAAGATGCTGAGGACAGGAAGAAATGGAACAGATGATCCGTCGTGGCGACCCCTAATGGGAACAGCCAAAAGAAAAAGAAGAAGAGCTAGTTCTTACATATACAGCTTACCTTTCTCCTAAGCCACAGCTGCCTAATGAATGTTGTAATCAAACTTTTTTATAATTAGTAGGGTGGCATAAAATATGAAATTCAGACATCTTTGTTTTCCTTCACTGATATTATCTCGGTAACTTTCATAGCAGAAAATGGTGAAAGGAGCTTAAAAGAGATAGAGTTCCAATGCATGCAACAGCACATAACTGATGTCTGCAATCCTGGATAGAGGGTTTAAAAATGTGCCTCTTAGTAGGAGGGAGTGAGGGTTGGGTTGGAATACCACTACATTAGTGTACCATCTAAGTCGCAAGTCTTTCTCTTCGCAGCTTTCTGCTGTGGCTCTAATAGCATTTTAACTGTCCAGTGTCAGTGATGCTGCATACATGGGCTGATGGTTTGATTCTGGCAAGAGAGAAAATCATTTGTAAAACTGTGATTTAAAGAATTTCATGTCACCCTATTATTTTAAACCAAAATCTATTGTACTCTGGCAAATATGGGATAGTTAGGACTAGAGGTATGGCCAGAAGGGCTTCTCAGTGCCAAGTAAAGTACTGTATGTAGTTTTCCATAGAACAGAGTGTCGTTAAGGACATAAACCTCCTTCATATTTCAAAGGCATCTGAGCGATCTTTTTTAAGAAACATGGGTCTATACAGTTGCATGTTTTATTTACTTAATAAGAAAATAAAATGAGGAAATCTGGCAGTTAGTGCAGAGGATTAGGCTTATGATGAGTTGTTTCCTATAATTGTCCTCTGTTTGCCTGCTCTGTGATTTTCAGCAAGTCACTTAAGCAGACAGTACTCTGGAGCAGTTGGAAAATGAGGCTGGTCTCCTTGCTGTTCTCCTGGTCTGTGTGTCTGATAGTCTCCTGTGAATTTTCATATGCATGCAAGAGGATACACATGGTGTAGGTAAGAAACAAAATCTGTTAGTTTGATCATTTGTTTCCTTTGTGAAAGGAATGGAAATTTGCCAAACTGCTAAACAGATCCTTTTCACGTGGTTATGTTACTTTTTGCTTATGACAGGTGCAACAAAACTTTGATTGGAGAGTTTAGGGCTGACTGCCAGCTCAACAAGTACCACTGCAGAACCTCTTCAAAACTGTATGTGCCCATAGTGTTTATGAACTTACTTGGGCATCCATTCTAAAAGTATCACAAACTAGTTTTTCCCTGTAGAAGCAGAGCAGAATGTTTGTTTTTGCTTTCTGCATGGTATGTTGTAGGACCGTTCACCTTTTGGTAGGAGTTGAAGGCATGCTGCTCAATATTCTCAGATTCATATTATGAATTCCTGCACAGTGGTCCTTAAATAAACATAGCGCAGTTGTGTAAGTATACTGCGCTAAATCATATCTCTTTGAATAATAGGACCTGTACTTAAAACGTAGTGCAGTTGTGTAAGTACACTGCCCTTAACCATAGCTCTTTGAATAATAGGATCTGTACTGTAGTTTAAGACTTTATATCCATCACCCTGGTCCTGCACAAATTGAGGACCTGGTGGTAGGGTTACCACCTGTCCCACTTTGCGAGGGACAGTCCCTGTTTGGGCAGTTGTGTCCTGTCAAAAAATTGTAAAAATGGCAAATGTCCTGAGATTTTAGGACAAAATTATTTCCTATATTTTATGTAATAGTTGCATAAAACAATTATTCTGCATCTAAAATACCTAAATGTTATAAGAAACAGAATAAGCAACTAAAATGCTACAAGAATAAGCTTTTATTTAGGAAAAAAAGTTAAGTTCTAACCTTTGTACTGACCGTGGGTATGTGTCGTCCTGTAAAATCTGATATTTGTACCAAAAATGTCCCACTGTGGCCATTTGAAAAGGTGGCAACCCTACCTGGTGGTCTTTGTATATTATTTACTCTGTACAAGTTACAGGCTTTATGGATGCTTCTTTGTGCTTGATTACATCAGAAAGTGCTTATTTTATTTTCTGTTTTCCTTTTTCCTCAGTTAATTAACAGAAGGTGTTTAGTAATTTAGTGTTCGATATATGCATAATACAACCTACTTTGTTATACAAAGTTTATTTCAGGCATTTAAGACTCCTTTAGCTTTTCTCAGGAACATTGGTGTTATTACTTTGTTTGCTGTAGCTAGAGCAAAAAAGCAGGGTGTAGTTGCTCCCGCTGAACTTGCGTAATTCTATAAAACCAGATGGGGAGACAGAGTTACTTAGCGTCTCCATCAACACTGGAATAAACTACCCCTTGCAGGTAAAGCAGTGTGATGCACTATGTTCTTTCAAACTAGACATGGATAATTGGATGGGTATTCAGAAATTCACTCTGGGCTTGTACTGGCCTAGCCCTCCCTGAGAAGGGAAGGCACAGTGTATGGTAGGAACTCACAAGGCCAGTACTTGGAAGCCTTGAACTTTCTATCATTCCTATGACATAAGATTGCAAAGAAACACTACTGCAGATGTGCAGCTGCTGGAAAAGATCTGAATTGGGACACTTGACATGGCAGTATCTCATTTGTACTTGGAAGTGTTGCAACAGTGGTCCTATTATTTGGACATATATTGTTATGGTAATGTTGCTCCCACAATAGCATTTACAATTGTAATGCAGTAATTGGTATTATATAATAAGACCTACAGAAAATTACTTTTTTGACTTGTCTCTAGATACAGACGATTCATTCCATTTTTTATAAATTGCTTCAAGGATAGCCACCAGTGAAGAAATGGACCCTGTCATCCTCCAAGAAGATGCTGCATTTCTTTCTTTCACATGCATATTACACCTGTAACCGTTCCTTTTAACTGTAGCTTTATATAGAGATGCTTAAACTTTATGAATAAGTGCGTTAATAGGGAGGAATTGTCTGCTTCTGCTTTTGTCATGTTACAAACAGCAAATTGCATAAATTGCATTTCTTTCCTGTTGCAGTACTGCCAGATCGAATGCACTACCTCTTGCCAACATCCCAAATACTGATGGGCTATCATTGCACTAAGCAGAAGACAGTCACTGATGTGGGCACTCTGTGGGCACTCTGTAAATTTGGTGCAAAGAGTTGTAGCTACCTTCAGCAAAGAAATGCAGACTTCTGCTAGTGTTTCCAGCATGGAACAACAAAAATGCATGGAGTACAGGAACAGCAAGTATTTATGAAGGAAGGAATTAACAATATGTCAAGGATAGGTTAGGAACGGTGTATCACATCTGTGAGTCATTCCCAGTCCCCTGATACTGCACAAAACAGAATGTACAAGCCATTGTAGTGTGATAATTATCCTGTCATTACAGTGGTGGCCAGGCACTGAGCAGACATGAAGATAAACTCAGTGTGGAATGAATGTCTAACAGCTCAGTAGAATACCTACTTTAAAAAAAATATATCTAGTTTAGCAAGAGTTGTTTACCTCAGCTGCTAACCATAAATCTGAAGTAGGCAGACTTCATTTGCCTGCAACCTGTCGGTATCGGATCCGACATCGGATCCGAGCCGGCAATTCAAAAGCTTTAGGATCCGAGCTCCTAGCTCCCCCTCTACCCATAACCCCTTGCCAAGCCCTGACTGACCTCAGATTTTCGTTTGCCGCGTTCGAGTAGCCAACGGATTTCACGAGCTCCTAGTAGCAAGTATTTCAATTCAGTATTCTGTCAGGAAAATTTCTTTTCTTTTAAAAAATTTTAGTTAAGAGTGTGTGTTTAGGCTTTTCTCCTCCCTTTAGTTTAATTTTTATCGGGTTTTGCGTAGTTTTGACTTGGTTTGTGTGTGTGTTAGTGTAGGCCTGTTAGGGTGTAGTCATGGCAGAGGCACCTAACGCGATATTTTCAATGTGCAGTGTGGCCACAAGCTTTCTCCAGCTGATGGCCACACTCGGTGCGTTAAATGTCTGGGGGTTGAACACCTGTCATATGGTTGTACCATATGTGCAGGGTTCAACCCCCGGGCTTTAAGAGAGCGGAGGTCGAAGTTGGTTCTGGCGCGACTTATCCCTCCAGAATCTGCTTCGGCCTCTGCCCCTGCTAGTCAGCAGCCCCCCCCGGGTGCTGCGGTCTCCCTTTCCCCTGCAGGGACTCAACCTCCCACCAAGAAGCTGGAGGATAGGGAGACCAGGAGAGAGAAAGAAAGACACAAGGAGAGGCACCACAAACGACGGGCCGAAACCTCTGTCTCGGCCCCTCCGTCTAAGAGGGCCTCTCCTGTGGCTTCTAGCTCTCCTCATTCTCATCTCCATTCTCCCCGGTTCTCTCCTGGGCCCGAGGAGGTGGAGACTGGTCCTACTTCGAGGTCACCGAGGCGGCATTCTAGGTCCGCCTCGGTGGCCTCATCGAGGTCCACCTTCTCTATGTCTGAAGCGGATATGGACCGGATGATGAGGCGTTTCATCCAGGCCCAGATGCAGATGGGAGTGCTCCTGCCCCCCCCCATCCGGGAGGGGCCTCGACCCCATGTTTTGTCCCTATAGCTCCTTCTCCGACCCGACTCCCGGGTTCGGAGCTGTCGGAGCCGGGCAGAGTTGGATCCGGGGGTGGTTCGGATCCGATTGGTCAGCGCACCTCTGATCCGATCCATCCCTTGAGTGCTTCGGGTACTTCGGACCCGACCTCTCGGAGCCGGGGGCCGAGCCTTGGATCCGAGGGAGCTGGTGTGTCTTCGGCTCCGTCTAGGTCGGAGCGCACCGGTCTCTCGGATCCGACAGTCTCGGCGCCGGCTCTGATCCATGCGTCGGATCCGTGTGGGGGTCAGCTCTCGGGGCTTAGAGAGGTCGGCTCCCCCTCGGCCTTCGACGTGGTAGAAAGGGCACTGTTGCGGACCTCCGAACCCCCGGTCCCTGCCGCGGCTCCACCCTGCACTCCCTCGCAGCTGGGCCAGGCTCCCATCAGCTGGTCCCAGGGACAGCCCACCTCAATGTCCCAAGTAGTTCCCTTGGAACATCTGGGTGCTGGCGAGGACTCCTCGGACAGTCCTCCCGAGGAAGTGCCTCGCAAGCGCAAGTGTAAGAGGAGGCACGTGGACTCCCCTGAGTCCATCACTGAAGACACAGACTTGGATGAAGGGGAGGGCTCCCCAAGATCACCCCCAGAGGATGTCTCATTTGGAGACATCATGGAAATGTTAAGGATCGGGGGGGGTCTGCCCCCAAGGCCTCCTCAGACGAGTCTGTGTTCTTGGAGGCATTTGAGGCGGGCCCATCTACCTCTTGGTTGTCCCCTCCTGCCGATCCTCTGGTGGACCTTATTGCCACCAGAGCGTGGAAGGACCCGGACACCGTTGAGCCTGTTCCAAAACGCCCAGATAATATCCTTAGCCCCCCTGCAGACCGCACTCATTGGAGTAAGGGACCCCCAGTAGATGCCATGATGATGGCTGCAGCCACAAAGAGGGAGTTAGCTCAGCAGAGTCCCTCTATGCATCCCCTGAGCAAAGAGTCCCGCTCGATGGACCGCATTGGGAAGCGAGTCTTTAGTTCAGCAACCTTCTCTTTGAGAGCGCTGAACTACATGACACATGTCATAAGGATGCAACGAGACCTGATTAAAGAATACGCTGCATCCCCCCCAGAGTCCATGTCGGCGGAGGACAGACACGTGTACTCCACCCATATGGCCACTCTCAGAGAGGTTTCAAATACTTCTATGCGGCTACTTTCTCACACAACTGAGGGAGCCGCTAGAGCTAGCGGAGCGGGCCTCGTCATGAGGCGTCAGGCTTGGCTCCGCCACTGTGACTTCGCAGAGCCCTTCAAAGCGACCTTCGCGAATGCCCCCTTTGATGGTTCTGCCCTTTTTGGCAAAACAGTTCACGAAACGCTGGTCCAGAGCGAAAAGGACGGGAAGACGCTGTCTGCCTTCGGAGTCCGCTTCTCAGCTCCCCAGAGGTCCTTCTCGAAGAACCAAAAGGGACAGAAGAAAATGTGGTTCCGGAAATCGCAGCAATCCCAACCTGCTCCGGACAACCAGTCCTTCCGTGGCAGAGGAGGACAGGGAGGTCGCCGTCCTAGAGGCAGAGGGGCTCCTAGGAACTTTGGGTCCAGAGAACCTTTCTCTGACAGACCCACAGAGCAACCCTGAAGGGTTGCCTGGCCGCCCATCTCTGGAGGCGGTCGAGGGGCGGTTTTCGAAGCACCTGACAACATGGGAGTCAATCACGTCAGACCATTGGGTGCTTCGGGTGATATCCAGAGGCTATTCAATTCCCTTTCACAAAATTCCCAGATCCCGAAGCCTCCCCGATGTACCACCCGATCAAAGGGAGGCAGCAGCTATCGAGATCGCGCAGCTGCTAACAAAAAGAGCCATCCAGCGCGTCCCCCGAGATCAGACTGGATTAGGGTTTTACTCCAGGTTCTTTTTGGTGCCAAAGAAGACGGGGGACTTAAGACTGATTTTAGACCTGTCACAACTGAACCTGTCTGTAACCAAGCAAAAATTCCGGATGGTCACCTTACAATCTATCCTCCCCCTTTTGCGGGGGAACGACTGGATGTGCTCCATAGACCTCAAGGACGCGTACTACCACATTCTCATGGACAGACGGTCCAGGAGGTTCCTTCGCTTCCGGCTGGGAGCCAGTCACTACCAGTTCAGGGCCCTTCCCTTTGGTCTCACCTCTGCCCCCAGGGTGTTTACCAAAGTACTAGCAGTGGTAGCGGCCCACCTGAGACTCCAGGGAATTCAGGTGTTTCCATACCTGGATGACTGGCTCCTCACGGCGTCATCAAGGCATCTGCTGTGCTCAGCCAGGGACTATTTCCTTCACATAGCTCCTCGGCTGGGCATCACCATAAACAAAGAGAAGCCTTCACTGGATCCCACACAGCTTATAGACTTTATAGGAGGAAGATTGGACACAAGAAAAATGCGGGCATTCCTCTCCAACCTGAGGTGTCATGTCGCGGCCATCTTACGACCTGCTCCAACAGCAGCTTCGGTCCTGAGGGCCCTAGGTTCAATGGCGGCAGCCATTCCGCTTCTTCTTCATGCTCGACTTCACATGCGGATTCTTCAATGGACCCTCCAGGTCCAATGGTCCCCGCTCTACTTCCCTCTCAGCAGCCCGATAGCTATCAGCAAGGCATGCAGGAGCTCCCTTCTTTGGTGGCTCCAGTCAACGGATCTCCTAACAGGGAGACCTTTCTGTGCTGCTTTCTCCCTAGCCACGGTGACCACGGACGCTTCTCACCTCGGGTGAGGGGGACATTCAGCGGGAAAAATTGTCCATGGCACGTGGAACAGTTCAGAGACCTCACTGCATATAAATGTCCTGGAGATGAGGGCGGTGCTATTAGCATTGCAAGCACTACACAGCCTTCTCCCTGCAGGGACTATTGCTATCCAGACGGACAACATGTCGGTAGTCTGGTACATCAACAAACAGGGGGGAGCCAGGTCCTATCCCCTTTGTCGAGAGGCCATGAGAGTCTGGGAATGGGCAATCTCCACCAATCGCTTTCTTGTGGCAACGCACATTCCGGGAAGGTCCAACATCCTAGTGGACAAGCTCAGTCGCACCATTTTTTTCCCTCACGAATGGTCTCTCAACACTCTAGTAGCGAAGCAGATTTTTGCCGCCTGGGGGCAACCCTGTTGCAATCTTTTTGCTTCTCCCTCAAACGCCGAATGTGACAGTTTCTTTGCTCTATTTCCCCCATTCGAGGAATCCCCGAGAGATGCCCTGGTGCATGCTTGGCCTCCCGGTCTCCTTTACGCTTACCCTCCACTGCCTCTAATGCAGAAACTTTTGCAGAAAGCCAACAGCTTGGGGAGCAAAATGATTCTCATTGCCCCGTTCTGGCCTCGTCAACCTTGGTTCCCCTTTGTGTGGTCTCACAGAGTGAATCCTCCCTGGATTCTAGATCCGATCCCGGATCTCATCTCCCATCCTCAAGGGCTTCCAATTCCGAACCTTCACACCCTGAAATTGACAGCCTGGCTGCTCCAATTCCATCCCTGATAAGGACTCCCGGTATCTCGTCACCAGTGAAAGCCATCTTAGTGGCGGCCCATAAACCTTCCACTAGGAAGGTTTATCGAAGCAAATGGAAGAGGTTTTCTATTTGGGCAGAACATAATAACCTTGACCCTTTTCTGCACCACTTTCGGCGGTACTGGACTTCTTGACAGACCTTTTTCAGCAAGGAGCAAGCTCTTCCACGGTAAAGGTACAGATGGCAGCTATTTCCCATTACCATGTGGGTCTTGACTCAACACCTCTCATGGCTGCGAAAATTTGCAAAACCTTCCTCAAAGGTGCATTTCTCTTGAGGCCTCCGGTTAAGGAAGCTATACCACCTTGGGATTTATCTCTAGTTCTGCAGGCGCTAACCGCTCCCCCCTTTGAACCTGCAGCCTCTGTGGATTTAAAATACCTTTCCTGGAAAACTGCCTTCTTAGTAGCCATTACATCAGCTAGAAGAGTTTCTGAACTCCAGGCTTTGTGCATCAAACCACCGTATCTTTCCTTTTTTCCGGATAGGGTTTTCCTCAGGACCAATCCTTCCTTTCTACCGAAGGTCTCTTCAGAATCCAATATCAACCAATCGATTAACTTGCCAGTTTTTTTCCCCAACTATAAAAACAAAGGAGAATATAAATTACATTCTTTAGATGTTCACAGGCAGCTGCACTTCTATATTCACAGAACAGCTGGTCATAGGAAATCCGATCAACTGTTCGTCTCCTTTGCAAAATTTGCAGTCTCTAAGGTTACCCTGTCGAAGTGGATTTTTAACTGTATCTTGCAGGCTTATGACACCTCAGGAAGGCCAGTGCCTCAATTACAGCGCATTCTACCAGGGCAGTATCCACGTCTGCTGCTTTTAAATCTAGAGTGCCTTTAGATGATATCTGTGCAGCAGCCACTTGGACCTCATCTCATACTTTCATCTCGCATTATAAAGTGGATGTTGTTTCCAGAGGGAGAGCATCCTTTGGCTCTGCGGTGCTCCGGAACATCCTTCCATGACGGCTGCCCAAGTTTTAGGTAGCTGGGGACTCTGTCCCACAGGTTGCAGACAAATGAAGTCTGCCTACTTTAGATTAAGAAGTTATGTACTCACCATAACGTTCCATCTGAGTAGGTGACTTCATTTGGATGCAACCATCCCCCCCTCCATCCCCCTGACCTTGTTAGCAATATTAGTCCTGGTTTCCCAGGAATCTGGTATACAGGGTAAACTCGATCTGAGGTCAGTCAGGGCTTGGCAAGGGGTTATGGGTAGAGGGAGGAGCTAGGAGCTCGGATCCTAAAGCTTTTGAATTGCCGACTCGGATCCGATGTCGGATCCGATACCCACAGGTTGCATCCAAATGAAGTCACCTACTCAGATGGAACGTTATGGTGAGTACATAACTTCTTATTTCCCCCAAAATATCTTGCCCTGTTCCTGCAGACCTAAAGGTATATTGGACAGCAATATGTGACAGAAACTGGAAATCTAATGGATATATACAACTGCTATGCTATCTTCATTTGAGAACATGGTGATAATTCTGAGTCAATAGTTACTGACAATTACCTTGTTTTGTTTTAGATCCTCAATTGCAATTAGTAGTCTGTTTCAACAAAAGTGTCAGACAATCTCATCTTCAGTCAAGAACAGAGTCAAATGTCGGGCCTACGATCAAGAGAGTTAGTGTACAGCTGATCTTAATGTGGGCTTAGATCTCAGTAAATTCTGTGCAGAAAAGCATCATTTAATAAACTTCACTGCATTAGTCATGTTTTTCATCATCCAGTCAAAAGTACAACAGTTCACATACTGACACAGTACTTAAGCTGATTGCATTCCTCGTTCAGATGGTAAACTCTCCTCTGCCAAGATACAGAATTAAATAGTGGCATATGGTAATGTGTTTACTCTGCTGACTAAATGTGCTGTTTTTAAATCTCTTAAAAAATCTTAGTCTGTAGGGCTGCTATTGTATCGGCAGAAGTCCAGTGTAATATAAGAAATAGTTCTGAGCATTTCAGGCACATAAGTACATTATTTACAACTCACGCAGATGCTACAAGTGTATTCTGGAGACAAATACGTACTTAGAAAATCAGCCATTTTTATTTTCCAAGAGTAAATTAAATAAAGTTTAAATATGTTTCAGGCAGGAAAAAATGTACTTACCAAGCATTATTTCACAGTCAGGTCTCAGTTTTCTGGAGATGAATTAGTCTTGCTATAATTAGTTTACTCAGATTTTGTAAAAACTAGCCTCCTTGAAGTAGTCCATTTACAATTAGATATGTTTAACATAACTCAGATTATGCGTTCTGTACTGGAGTAAGGATTGCTGCATAATGAACTAGGCTACATTTAGTTAAAATGTTGTCCAGTGGATTAAGAGGAATTCGAAACTGGGTGTAAGAGCTCAAAAAAGGCTTTTGACAGCATTTGTTCTCTGTTTTAAGTGCAGATCTGGAATTCAGAAAGACTGCCCTGAACAGAGCCATCTTGAATAATTAATTTGCTAGTTTGGTATGTGACTTTACATATACAACGAGCTGAGAAAAGCTGCCTCTTTATGCAGTGAATCTTTGCCCCTGAAGAGTATGATTTTTATGTGTTGTCAGAGGCGGGGACAGGGGTGGCTGAGCTACAACTTTTATAATGAGATTTACAGAGGTGAAATTTTTGTGGCGCGTTATATTTGATGTAGCTGCACAAGGAAAATAACAGCAAGAGACACTGATTACATGCCAGGGTGTATTTTTGAATAGTACACTAAATATTTTGCAGTGCAGTGTCAAACCACTCTTTGTGTCTTCAGCAAGAGGGTGCTTTGTGTAACCAGCTTGTACGCTGTGCAGAATGATTACTGAATCATGATCATTATATATGGACATGAAACCCTGTACTTAACTGAAGAGGCCTTTGAGACTATATGCGAAACTTACTGAATTAGGGCTTCTGTTTCTTTGTTTTGAGCTAGTAACTGTATTTACAAAGGTGAGGCATTATTAACCATTAAGAGGGTTTGACTACAATAATGTATTATTGCACAAGTAAAATTACTCAGTATGTCAGTGGCTGAGGAAATATTAATCAACATTATATAAAAATTAAAGAATTAAGTGCAAATGCACTAATGACTGGCACATTTAAACAGATGCAAGTAGATATGGAAGTTGAGTGTTTTAGAGGAATTAAGGGGTTTCTAGTTGACTTCTATGGTGGATTATGGACTTTGAGACAATAAGTACTGAAATATTCAAAGTGTAGAGAAGAGGTTTGGGGAAATATGGAATACAACAATGTCTTTATAACTTACACTATAGTTTCATTTCATCTTCTTTCGGCTTTTCCCAGTTAGGGGTCGCCACAGTGGATCACCTGTCCGCTCATGATTGGCAGAGGAGTTTTACGGTGTTGAGTTGCTAGCCCAGCACCCAACCTTCCACAGAAGGCGCACACATGCAGACACTCACGCCTAGGGCCAATTTAGAGTGTCCAATCCACCTACTTGGGATTTGGCTTTGGGATGTGGGAGGAAACCCACGCGACCACAGGAAGGACATGCAGACTGCGCACAGAAGGCACCCAGGCCAAGGATCAAACCGGAGAACCTCTTTTTTTTCTTCATTATATGTGCATATGTGTATATGTGTCCACTTTCTGTTAATATTTGTAAAAAAAAAAAAAAAAGAAAATTGGAAAATGTTAAGCGCATATCCAGATCTATTTAACAAAGTTGGTATGAACCCAAAATTCATAAGTGGAAGACGCAAGAATGTCCAGATTTTTGCCTCATATTTTTGGTCTGCTTCTTATAACTTTTGTGGTTTTCTAGCAAATCATTGAGGACAAAAGTCACTATGTGATGACATGCGTTTGAGTTTCAGACTACAGATCCTTCAGAAAATGCATGTTGACACAAATCCTATTATTTTAGCAACCTTCTAAGTTTATAAGTGCAATATTTAAAATCTGTCCCTGTTTTAGTGCATTGTCCCCCTTAATTATTTTAGGCTTTGTGCAGATTTCTTGAGTTAAGAAGTTGAGCAGTATGTTTGGGTTTATTCCTTCAAAGAGAGCACCTGTAACAGATGTGACAACCTCTTTGAAGTTATTTACAAGGAAATTAAATGTAGGGGATTTTTTGTAATAATGTCAAAAATAAGAATTCTGCTATTAATGTCTTGAACAAGCCTAATCAGTACATTTACACCCCACCTGGTAATACTGTGATTGAGTGTTTTGAAAATCTGTGTGAGAAAATTGTTAGCTTGGTCTTATTAAAAACTTTGTAGAAACAAATTTTACAATTTTGCTGAAAAGGAAGAGGCTTTTGTCAAGTTATCTGACACTGCTGATTTACAGATTATGAAGGCTGACAAGGATGGGACTGTTGTATTTAAGGATACCCATGATTATCAACCAACAATTCATACATTTTATTGTTGTAAAGGTATGTTAATGCTGGTTATAAAGAGACTGATGAATGTCCTGCTTTTTATAATCAAAAAGAATGTGTGGATGCCAAACTGAAGGATTTTTTCACAATTCCCTTTCCAAGAATAGGTGTTAATATTTGGCATACCCAAACCCCACAAAGATAGTGACACCACCCCTTTAAGACCAGTAGTTTTGGCTGCTGGATTAAAAAGAGAATCTTTCATACTTTTTTATGGAATACAGATTTAAACCTGTTGTGAAGATGATTAAATGTTTTACCTTGGAGTTCACTGATTGTATTTGCAAGTTTAGAAATGTAGTCGCATGTTAGGATTGCCTAATGACTGCAGATATGCATAGTTGGTATACTGTCATCACAAAATATGTTGTAGTTTAAAGAAAATTTACTTGATAATAGTGTATTTGTGACTAAGAAGTGGATTTTATTTCTTCATGTTTTGAATTGGTGTTAAAACACAATTATGTTATTTTTAACAAAATATTTTACCAGCAAATACTAGGAGCTGCCGTGGGGTCTGCCATTGCATCTGGTTTTGCAAATGTTGTGTTAGCCCATTGAAATGATTTATATGTATATAACAGTGTTTTTGTCTCTCTCTCTTTTTTAATTACATTTTATTGATGATGTGTATTTTATTTGGATAGGTTAGTATAAAATACTGAATACTTTTCAGGAATATTTAAATAAAACCAATAAGTTACTGAAGTTTACTTTTAATATAAGTAAGTCTAGTGTAGTGTTTTGAGATATTAAGTTAGAAAAGAATTTATCCATTATGAAACTGTTCACTACAGTTGCAAATAGTAGTTGTTTATATTATGCTAGTTTGCACCCCACCCACCAAAAACATTTAATTGGGAAAGGTCAAGTGATAAGGCTGAGCTGACCTACTGCTAATGATTCTGACTTTGACAGGGAGGTGCTTGGTTTCTAAAGTATGTTCAGGGAGGGTATGAAGTGGAGTCGCTGAAGAAATGATTAGTGAGATAGAAAAAGGAAGGCAACACCAGTGCAAATTCCTCACGGAACAAGGAGATGATGACTGTAGGTCCATTGGTACTAACTCGATTGATGGGAATAAGCACACCTTAGGGTTAGTGGTGACTTGTACCCTGCACAGTCCTCTTAGTGGGGAGATTTAGCTGGTGATCCCAATGTGGAGAAAAGTGGCAAGAGAATCTCCCATCGTCATTAATATAAGGTGCTGTAATATTAAGAATATTATTGAAAACAGGGGAAGAAGGAAATAAGAGTGGAGGATACTTATTCCTGTAATATGTGCAACATTTTTTTTTTAGCTAGCAGTCCATTTTTGTGTATAAATAGTCAAATATTTTATTTAGCATCTACATTCTGCAAGTGTAAGATTTCTAATGCTGTGTATATGGCAGGCTGTTTTGCCTGCCAAGCATTTTATGTAGACAGGATCATTAGAAAGTTGAGTTCCAGGATATATGAACACTGTCATGTTATCAAGAAAAGTAATACAAAAAAATGCCTTCTACAGTAATAGTTTAAAATGCATACATTTTAAAAGTTTTGTTTTTATGCATTAAGTGCCTTAAAACCCGACTAATTTGTTAGTAAAGAATATGACTGGCAAGTTAGACTGAATGCCACAAAAGCAGCAGGCTTAAATTATGTTAATTTTAGATGTATTCTAAACAAGCACAGGTTGAAGATAAATGTAGGATTTAATGTTAAGGGGCTCACACTTGATGAAATTTTAATGATGTCACTGCAATTTTAATATTTAATGAGCTGATTTTTAGTTTGTTGTTCACAGTATGGTGAAGTCTGTAGTTGCTTAGATGAATGCACTTATTCTTTTTTATTTTGTTCTTTTAATAAATGTGTGATTCAGTTGCATAAGCCCCATGCATTGTACAGTTTTTTGAAAACTTTTTACATTGAGGCCTGTTAAAAGTTTGCTGTAACAAGCTAAAACACAATAACATTTTGTTCAGTTTAAGAAGCATAGATTTATTTCCAAATCAGCTGTAACATTTACAGAAAAAAGTAAGCAGAACATCTCCAATTTTTCCATAATGCCAAGTGCCCGTTTTGAAGAGAGTTGTTCCAGTGGTCAGCCTTTGTAGCCTTGTATTTCCAAAGGTTTCTTTGCAGAAGTAAACCAAGCTGCTTGTTTACAGACTGAACTATATATATATATATATATTTTTTTTTTTTTTCAGAAGGATAGCGTTTATATCACCAAGTGGTGGTGTTTTTAATCAGCTATAGAAGGAACACAGGGTCTAACAAATCTGGAATATCACTATTTAAATTCTGTTGGAATAGTAGGCTTTTTTTAAGGCACATATAGCTGTCATATACGAACCTATCTGGTTTTCCTGACACATCTTCCAGTGCACAGTACAAGGTAAATCTTTTGTAACAAGCCATTGTTATTAACAAGTGTTTGCACTATATTGTCTCATAGCCACACCTTCTTCCTTATTTTGCAGAACATCTCAGATTTTTCCTTGTATTTCTGCTGTGTCCCTCATAAAAGTTTTGATTTTGTAGTAAATCATTGAGGATTACAGTTAGTCAGTAATGCCAGACATTAGAGTTTCTTACTACTTAATTCTTCAGAAAATGCATATGGATGCAAAATCTATTTTGTTAACTTTCTCGTATATCTCCTAGTTGCCTGCGAATAGGTCTAGATCATCCCCGAAAATAGTCCTTGTTACAGTATGTGTTTGCCTGGTTAACAAATGTAAAAATAAAAGTAATATTTAAAATTTGTACTTAATTTTGGGTTCTTTTCCCTTTTATTTTTGGCTTTTATTCCCAATTCTTGATCAAAAAAGTTAAACAATATAGACTATATATACACATATTGAGAGTCTGTTTAATTAAACTGAAGTAAAATATCCTGTTTTGATATTTGTTAATGGGTAAATATTATGTTGTTAGTGTATAGACTATTACAAGCTTAGCTATATCCAGAGGTTAGAATTAAACCCAATATCTTGTATATTTGAGGTAAAGACCTTAAATGTTTTGTCAACTCCTTCACCCCTAAGCTTTTATCTGTTTTTTTTTTCATAGTTTTAAGGCTGCAGAGAAATAAATGAGAATCACCACTGTGAGCCATGCTGTTTTTGTTAAGTTTTAAGTTTCAAAATCAGTCTGATATAATGTGTAATGCATTAGCACCTGAGAAGTTAAATGTCTGTTGAATTTTGTTGGCCATTAATGAATGAATTATTGTTTGTCTCAAACATTTATTTTTACATACAGTGTGTTGTATTTTGAGGACAAACATAATTAAGTTAAATTAAGTTAAATTAAGTGGGCGGCGCAGTGGTGCAGCAGTTAATGCTGTCGCCTCACAGCAAGAGGTTCTCTGGTTCGATTCTCGGCCAGGGTGCCTTCTGTGTGGAGTTTGCATGTTCTCCCTGCGTTCGCATGGGTTTCCTCCGGGTACTCCGGTTTCCTCCCACATTCTAAAGACATGCGTCTGGAGCATTTCTCCCCGGGCCTCCGCTGAAAACAGGATCTGTGGAACCTAGTCGGACTTTCCCGGTCAACAAATGTTAAATAAATAAATAAAAATAAAGTTTGTCAGTGGCACATTACATATCTCTCAACTGTACAGATTTCTGCAGAATATCTAGATTTTTACCTCATATTTTTGGTCCATTCTTCATAAAATTGTGGTTTTCTGACAAATTAGTGGCAAATCGTTAAAGACTGAAGTTAGAAAATAATGACAGACATTTAAGTTTCAGACTTCGTACCCATCAGAAAATTCATGCTGATGTAAGAGCAATATTTAAAAAGTGTCCCTTGTCCCACTTTTATTTATGGCTTTGTCCAGATTTCTTGCTCTAAGAGGTTGAGAGGTATGGAAGCACGCTTGCCTTTGATGATGGAAGATAAGAAGACTGTAGGATCTATTCTTTCCCGAGGTTCATAGGTTGGTACTAGGCTATCAGCCCTACGGCCTATACAAGCCTAGCCATAACAATTCCCTGGCTATTTCTTCCCACATTATTTACTTTCCTGGACCCCTGTCTAGCAGGGCGACTGACGTGATCCCTGGGGTGAATTTCCTTTCTCCCATCCAATCATCAAGGTTCCTCTTGAAGAGGTCCAAAGAGGCACTCTGCTTGACATGTATGGGCAATCTATTCCAGAGTCTGGGGAGTCTCTGGGTCAGGAACCTATCCCTCCAGCATGTTTTGTTTATTGTGATGACAAGGTTTAGATCCCTTGAGTGTGTAGCTCTGAGGGATTGGGATTTCTTTAAGTGTAGCATGTCCAACAGCTCTGGGTTTGACATGGCCTTGTATGTTAAGCAGAGTTCTCCTCTGAGTAGACGATATGCGACAGAGTATAGCTGGAGTTTTTTAAGGTGGTCAGCGTAGGGCATCTGCTTTAGGCCTGTGATTCTTTTAGTGAGGTATTTCTGAGGCTTTTCCAGTTGTTGCAGATGTCTTGAGAGGTACATACCAAATGGGGCGTTGTATTCTATAATGGGTCTAATGAGGGATGAGTACAGTGGGACAATGACCTCCTTTTTTCTGGATGAAAAGCTCTTCGTGATGAGGTGTGCCACATAGAAGGATTTCCTGACTGTTGTGGCAATGTGGTTATTGAAGGTGAGACCACTGTCCACCTGTGTCCCTAAGTCTCTTATCACACTTTCTGTGTTTAGTGTACTGCCACCTATATGGTAATTCATGGATACATGTTTTTCCCAAAGGGATAACAATACATTTCTTGGCATTGAGCTTGAGCCCATGGCTCTGGCACCAAGCATCTGTTTCTGTAAGGCCCTTTGTAGAGTATCCACATCATTTGGGGATTCAATAATGGCTCCCAGTTTGCAGTCATCTGCAAACTTTGTTAGCCAGAGTCCCTTAGTGTTGACCTGTACTTCAGAGAAGTAGATGCCAAACAACAGCGGCCCCAGGACTGAACCCTGAGGTACTCCACTTGTCACTTGTCTGGAGCTGGATTTGGAGTCGGCTACTTTTACAGTGTGGTTCTATCAGTAAGCCATTTAGCAACCCATTGGGTGACATAGGGTATAATGCCCAACATAGTAAGTTTATCTATGATTCCAGAGTGGGGGATGGTGTCAAAGGCCTTGGCAAGGTCTAGATAGGCTGTGTGGACCACCTTACCCTTGTCCATGGCTCTGGAGACTGATTCAAAGAAGTCAATCAGGTTCAAGAGACAAGATCGGCCCTGCACAAACCCAAACTGGGTGGGGTCCAGTGTTTGAAGGTTGCCAATGTCTTTGTTTATAAGTTCCATGATAATACGCTCCATGGCCTTGCAGATAAGGCTTGTCAGACTGATGGGATGGTAGTTTCCGGGATCCAAGGTAGATCCCCCCTTGTGGATTGGGATAACTGTAGCTGTGCACCACTCAGTGGGCACGAAACCTGATGTGAGGCTATGATTAAACATGACACTTAGGTGAGGTGCCAGTTCATATTGTAGTTCATGTAGTACACAGCCCGGGATATCATCTGGTCCCATGGATGCTGTATTCTTGGCTTTAGAGAGTGCATTTTGTACCTGTGTGGCCGTTATTCCTGGAATTTGGCAATCTTCCGGTATTGAGATGGGCCATTTAGGGGGTGAGAGGGGGGTGAAGTTGGCACTGAATCGATCTGCCAGGATATTGGCAATATCCTTCGGATCAGTATATTTAATGCCATTCTGTTTTAGCTCAGAGCAGATCTGAGCATTGCCATTTAGATTCTTGACATAGTTATAGAATGCTTTGTGGTTGTCTTTGGAATCTTTGGCAATTTTATTTTCGTAACTAGCTTTGGAGGATTTTATGAGGCATCTCAGTTTCTTACTGAGGCTAGTAAGGGAGTTTTGTGCATCCTGGGATTTTCCTCTATTCTTCAAAAGTTTCTTCCTTTTGTTGTAAAGTTTGTTTATGGCAGGGGACCACCAGATTGGCTTCCTTTTTTTGGATGATAGCATTTTGGTTCTATTTGGGATGGCACGATTCATGCATGAGTGGATATGCTCATACAGTGCCTTAGTGTAGGATTCAGCAGTTGAACTTTCAGTTCCCGTCTGCATGGGTGTCATGAAGTTTGTCACTTCTGACTTGAGTAGCATGAAGTTGGCTTTGGAGGTGGTGGTTTCTTTACTGGGGGGTGGGGGTGGGATGTGGATGTTAAGGGTGATTAGCTTATGGTTAGACCTGACTAACGAGGGGGTGACCATAGGTATGGAGCATTGATTTCCCATGTTGGTAATGACCAGGTCTAGGATATTGGAGCCCCTGGTGGGACTATGGATTAGTTGATCCAGGGCGTTGGAATTTATGAATTCCAAGAACCGTTGCGCAAAGGTGTTGGGACATGAGTAGTTTTCCCAGTTAATGGCAGGGTAGTTAAAATCACCCAGTATTAGGGTGTTTGGTTCTATCTTAATATTTTCCAGTATGTTTAGAAAGGTGTAGTGAGAATCTTGGGGTATGCTGGGAGATCTGTAGCAAGCTACAATTTGGATTGCAGTCTTACCTAGTGTTAGTTGCACTTGGAAAATTTCAGACACATTGTGTTGGCCAACTAGCCTGGTGGTGTGAATATCCTTGGTGAATATTGACACTCCTCCACCTTTAATGTTTCGGTCCTGGTTTGGTGGCCGAAAAGTGTGGTAAGAGTTGTAGCCTGGTATTGCAGGGGTGCTCTCTGGAGCCTTGAACCAGGTCTCAGTTACTGCACAGATATCGATGTTCCCATTTTTAGGAGTGCCTCGAGAGAGTGCATTTTGAGGTTTAGACTTCTAGCATTCAGTAGCATTACCTTCAGATTTTGCATGCTTGTACCTGTTACGGTGGTGGTTTTGTCCTTTGAAGTTTGCCTAAAAAGGCACTATAGGGGTGGCAAGAGCCTTAGCCAGTAACCTGAATCCCAGGGGCGACAGGTGCAGACCATCTCTGGCAAAGCATCGTGGTCTGTCAATCATGTCATCCCAGGCAGACAGATACTGGATCCCCTTTGAATGACACCATAAGCTTAGCCAATTGTTGAAGACAATCATTTTATCCTTATATTGTGGTATCATTCTGGGCGAAGGCAGGATGCTACTCAGGGCTAGGGTCATACCTGCCTGGGCCACATGATCTGAGAGCTCTTCCATGTCTCTTTTCATGTAGTCCAGGGAGGTACGTCTCAAGTCATTCACTCCAACATGGACAATGACAGAGTCATATCTGTACTTGTTGTGGAGTGACTTGAGTGCATGCGTTATGGTACATTTTATTTTCCACTACTAATGTTCTAATGTAGTGCAGCATAAGTGAGGTGCTAAATTCGATAGTGTTCTATTCTACAGATAAGATGCTAAACCAAGGTCGCATTGGCCTGCATTGCTGGTAGCTTAGCTAAAAGATCCCTTGGTACTTATTAAAAAAGTGTAAGTGTACTTTAACATTTCCGACTTGCTTCAACCAACATACTTATTTATATTCAAACACAAATGCTGTTTGTTATGCAGATATGTCAAACTTCAAAGTATAATTTTGTAGTATTCATCACTTTTCCTGCAGACATATGTTACAGTAAACTATGCCAACCTCACAGTACCACTCTGTGTTATTTATTACTCCCTAACATCTCCCTTTCCATAACACACACACTTCATGTGTTACTATTTTTTTTGCATTCTTCTTCTCACATATTTTCATAATAACCATAACCTATTATTTTAAGTTAGCCAACTTGAATAACACTAAAAATAAACTAATGAAGCGGAAGAAACCAGTGGAACTGAAAACCAAATATTGCAAATTTATTAATAAGACCTTTCATCTCTGGTATGTGATACAACAAAGAACACAAGACTTCATCAAACTAACTTCAAACCACAAAAACACATGCATATATACAAGTTCTAAAAATCACATAATATTCACTTAACTGTAAAACAATAAACCCATGTTCTATTTACATTTAATGTGTTTTTACTTCTTTTTTTTAAAACACATTTAAAATTAATACTTGTGTTTAATCTACTAACAGTGGTAGCATTCAAAATAATCTCCCAGTTGGTTCAGCATAATCCAGGTTATTATTTCTACTGCCTCCCCTGATGTTAATAGCAACCTGTTCTTATAACAAAAATAAAAACTTTTTTTTTAAAATTCTGACATTTGATAAAATGATTTGTATAGAGCATTCAGCATATTGCTATTCTTAATAGTGTGTGTCTGTTCATAACTTCTGTTATGCAGTTAAGTATTGGTTTTATCCACATCAAAACTATCACGTGGCAAGCAATATGCAAAGTAAACCACAGACACAGAAGCACAGGTAAAATGACCATTAGACGTATAAATCCTGGTGGCGTTCATGCCATCAATAATTGGACCCTCCGATATCAATCTGTACATGTTGCAACTCTGACATTTATGTGCATCTACTTTTTTATTTTTACTTTAAGTTTCTGTTCCACCCTCATTTTCCAAAAGGGTCATACGTCTTCTGTTTACGAACTTTATGCACAAAAAAATTTCCAGTGTTCTTGTATTTCTTTTTAGTATTAACTGAATATATAGTGTAAGTTAAAGGCATTTCTGGATTATATACTTCCCTAGTCCCTGTTTTTGGATCCAGTATTTTATTTTTATTCCAGTACTTTGTCCACTAACCTGTTTCAGTATCCCTTCACTACAAATCCTTACCCAAGTTCACTATGCATTTCCTCAGTGTGTATACTTTTCTGTAATATGTAGAAACTAATACAAGTGGATTCTAGCCTAGCATAAACAAAGGTCAAAGGTTTGTAGGGGAATTACCATTGTCAGCCACTCCATTTTGTAATAAAACTATACATTTTTTGCCAGTGGTTTGCTGTATGTATATCTGTAAACAGTTTTTACATTCATTTTTGCTGGGTAGGTCTTTATATACATAGGCACCTAGCTTTAGAAACAGTTGCGTTCTAGAAATGTACAGAAATTAAGATGGCTGATAATTTCAGATTATTGCACTCACTCACTATCATCATCCTGAAATAATATTCAATGTTTTTAATCTGCAAGTCCTATTAAACCTACAGCTTGCTACTACTTTAAATAGTAGTTCACGCTGAGATAGGGTTGCATTATGAATGAGTATATTCTGCCTTTCAAAGAGGAAGAGATTTAGGTGTTTTTTTGAAGATGTGAAGCCTGAAATTTTAAATTCTTTGGATAAGGAGGTGTTATTTGATCCTTCTGTTACTCAGTTACTCAAACAGTTTGAAGAAAGAGGATACGTTGATTAAGGGGGCTACTTAGATTTTTCAAGCGTTATGCTCTGTGTTTGCTTAAACCTTTGCAGCAAACTTGGGTCCTTTTCAAACATCAAAATAAACAGTCTCAACAGGCTTATAACAAGCAAACTTACAAGAAAAAGTTGCAGGATGGTTCAAAGGAGAAAAACTTCCAAAAAAGGGACAGTCCTATAACATGGAATGACTATTGCAGCACCCCCCCCCCGACACTACTTCCTGTTTGGCATCAGACAATTGGATTCCAAGAGTTGTTCAGGTGGGTTACAGATGGTAGTGGGATGCCTCCCTCTTTTCCAGGAGATCACCATCATCCTGCAAATCAGACTTCCATGCCCCCCCCCCCCAGTCATTAACCAAATGTTTTCTCTGGGAGTCATAGAAGCAGTTTCACCAGACCTGTGGGGAAACGTTGTTTGTTTGTTTTTTTTTTTATTCAAGAATTTTTCTGGTGCCAAGAAAGGATCCCTGTTATTGAACAATTCTGAACCTTATTTGTGGAGATTCCAAAGTTCAGAATATTGTTCCTACAAATCTCATTACCTTCCATTTCTCCCCTTTGGTAATGCTACACTTGAAATTCCTTATCAGCATGTTCATATTGTCACAGAGAATTTTTCTGAGGTTTTCTGTGTCTGTTAAACTACGACTTCTCTGTATTACACTTTAGGTTGTCTACTGCTAAAAGGGTTTCCACAAAGTGTCTGTCTCCTGTGATAACCCATTGTAGACTGCAGAGTGTTCACATGTTTTTCTTATTAAGATGACTTTAATTATATTTACAGAGTCTTTCACAGTGTCAGGAGTCCCTTATATGGTTAACAAATCTCCATCACAGTCTAGAATTTCAGGTCAACTTTCAAAAATCCTTTGACTCCTCCTCACAGGATAGTGTTAGGGTGATTTCTGGATACCATCATGCAAAAAGTATTCCTCCCTCAAGAAAAAGTAGACCAGTAACTGGAATTGTTCCTCATCTTTTTCATTCAGTCTGAGACTCCTGCAAGAGAATACCTAAAGATTCTGGCGATCATGGATCATGGCTTCTATGGTTCTCATGATTCCCTTTGTCAAATTACATGTGAGCAAAATTCAGTGCTTTCTAAAAATAGTATGGCCCAACATCTTCACCCAACTGACATTTCAGATTCCTGTGTTGGGCTTTGTGAAAAGAGAGTCGCTTTAGTTGGGAGACCAGATATCCTTGAATCCAGGTCTCTCCTTTTTTCAGATTATCCCTGCACAATTTTTAGCAGCAGATGCAGCGGATTTTGCATGGAGTGCAGTGTTTATGGGATAAAAGTGCAAGGTCTATGGATAAAACAGGACAGGCCAAAGCACTTCACTATGAAAAATAGATGTTCTCTGTTCATGCTAATAATTCTCTGCATCATATGTGGTCTCCAGGGCCACTTCAAGTGATCACAGACAACACCCCAGTGATGTGGTATTTAAGCAAACCAGGGTGTACCAGATCTTCCTCTCTGTGCAGGGTCACAGTGGTAAATTAGAAGGTAGCAATTCAGCATAGTTTAACGCTCCAAACCTCCTGCATTTCATCAGAGCAAAATGTTGTGGCAGACAAGCTGACCAGGATAGGCCCCCACGAATGGAACTAAAGAAGGGAGTTTTCCAGGAAATGGTCTGGTTGTTGGGAGCATATCAAGTAAATCTGTTTGCCTCCTTTCCAAACAAACAACTGAAGAAATTAATGTGCAGTAAAAGAAGGCAAAGAAATCTGGAACTTGGAAGTCTTATATTGATTAATGGAAATAATTTGCTAGTTGGTGCCCTGGTAAGAACCTGGGCCCATACAGGTTTTCTACCACTAGTTTTGCAATATTTGCCTTAGTTGTTATCCTTTGGCCTTTATTCCTCTATAAGGGTTTGTTAATCATTTTAGCATTTGTGCCCATGGATCCTCCTCTTTCATCAAAGTCTTTGGTCAAACTTTTCTTGAAAGGGTTTTACATATGCACCCACTTAGAAAACAAGTGGTACCTACCTGGGATCTTAACTTTGTTTTACAAAAGTTAATTTTGGCTTCTTTTGAACCAGCTCATCATGCTGATTTATGGTTCATTACTTGGAAAACAGGGTTACTGATTGCTCTGACAGTTGCAAGAAGAGTATCCGAGTTGCATGCTTGTATGGTTATTACTGTTATCATCATCGTCATCATCATCATCATCAAGGTATTAAGACCAGGACGAGCAGCACAGCTGATCCCAAACCTGTAAACACAGAACAGTAGTATAGTGAACCAATTTAATAACCATTTCATTGAAATAGTCAAATATATAATCAGCAGCTCACCAGACCAAATCAAACCGCCACCATAGTGACCAGATTTGCTGGACCACTTCTCTTTCCAACCAGTCCCTACTGCAGCTATCAAAAAACTGTTAAAACTGAAACCCTCCACATACCCCCACCTGACAACCTCTCAAGTGCTTACCTTAAAATGGCAGCTGATGCCATAGACCATCCTATTTCTATTCTGGCAAATCAGTCCATCTCAGAAAATGTCCCATCCATATGGGAAAAATGTTTTATACTACTGTTGCACCAAGCAAGCACATCACTGGAGCTCTTTTATTATAGACCAGTAGCCATTCTCTCCCTCATATGTAAAATACTGGAGAAATGTATATATACTTGGCTTTTCAGCTACTTATCAGAAAATCAACTGCTCTCCTCTACCCAGCATAGCTTTAGGCCTCCCTACACCTCTTCTATTGCTCTGCTTCATTTTACTTCTACTGTAAACACACAAGAAATGAAGGTAATAGAATATCTGGACTTTTTTTAGACTTAACTAAAGCCTTTGATACCGCGTCCCGTGAAAAACACTTACTCCGTCTGTGTAATATAGGACTAGCCAATACCTCCCTACATTGGTTCCACTGGCAGTCAAATAGAAGCATGATATCTGCGTTTTCCTCCCAGTAAAAATGAGTCCCACAAGGTTCTATATTAAGTCCCCTGCTCTTTATCCTGTTTGTTAATGATCTTTATACTGCTGGCAAACAAGCCTCTGTAGTGCAGTATGGTGATGACTCTACCCTGATATGCTTAGAAAAAGCGATAACAGAACTTTAACACATAACCCATCATGCATTCTCCTCAATTAAATCTTGGCTAAACAAATCTTGCCTCCTATAAAACCCCAATAAAAGAAAACTGGCTCCCTATTGAAATGTTGGCACTCTAAATACTGAGCGCTAACAGGCCAAAAAAAAAAAAAGACCAAAATCGAAGAACAGCAAATCTCAAAAATCTCTCTTCTCTTTAAAACTTTGAGATCCTCGTACCTCGGAAAAAAGGGAGTATTCTGAGAAATGGCGTCACAGACTTAGTATATGCAACTCAGATCTTCACTCATTCAGTATCTGTATTTCAGGACTTGCCCTAGCGGGTGTCGACATTTCAAATGGTTACCAACAAAATTAATGTTTACTCTCAAATTCCTCTCATAGCAAAAGACATCTTTTAGCATAATCGCTGCTAACAGCACTTAGATCGAACAAGTTCACTGACCAGACTAAACTCCTGTGTGTCATCTTTGATGACCAATTGAAATTCGACCAACACATTAACCAAACCATAGGAAAAACACACCAGAAACTTGGCTGTTTATACAGAATAAACTCAATCCTGACTCACGAATCTAGAAAATGTATAACATCTGCTTACTTTACTGCCTGTTCAACTGTATTCTTCCCTCATTTTCAGTACCCTGCAAGCCACATTGCTGACAAAGCTAGAACAATGTTATATCAAAACCGTCAGATTTGACACATACTGTCACTGTCGGTCACACCTCTCTTTATTTCAACTTTGTACTGTACACAAATCTTGCATAAGCCAAACAACTGTCCAGCCATAAAAAAAATCATAAAACTCTATTCACCCAAAAGACAAATCTCTTCTCACCATAGGAAAATATTGTAGTTCTGCAGGGAACATTCTATAATCAAACAAAATTTCAGAAATGTGGAACTCCATCTCTAACATTAAAAACAGACCAAAGTGGAAATTCCTTCAAAAAACAATTAAAATATCACCTGACAGAAAAATAGATCTGCTTCTGCATCTCACCAGGCTGACTGCCATAATACCGATATATTTCATCTCTTATCTCTAGAACAAATTCTGACTGCACTCCTTTCCTTGCTTCTGATTTCTCATTATACTAATTTCCTCCTACTCTCACTTGGCTATATCTTTCTTACTATTACTATCTTTCTAATATAATTTTTCTCTTCTGTTAGAAGTATTTTTTTTTTAATACAAAAAATTATTTTACTACACCAAGGAGCTATACTAAGACTGATGTATTCCCAGAAAGTAAATTAAATAAACTCGTTGCTGTTTGTAAACTGCTTATCTGCATAAATATCTCCTTATATGTATGTAATGTGTATGTTAGATGTGGATTTTTGTACTGTATATAATGTCTGATATGTTTTTGCTTAATCTCTTTTATGCATAATCTTATACTGTGTATAATTCTCCAATTTTGTTTAAACTTTCATGATTATCTCTGCTGAAAAAGGATTCATGCTAAACGTAGTTGGACTATCTTGGTAAACAAAGGCAAAATAGATTAAAACAAATCAGTCAATTAAATAAATGAATGAATAGTGGGGCAGCTGTATGTGGCATTCCATAAAGGCAGGGTTTCTTTGAGAACTTGTCTTTCATGTATGCCTAAAATGGTTTCAGAGTTTACATGAAGCCTAACTGTCCTTCTACTTGTCTTTTTTTCAGAACCTAAAAGTCAGGTAGAAGGGATTCCTCACCTTCCGGACATGCATAAGAAGCTCGGGTAGTACCTTGACAGAATTAAACCTTTCAGGAAAGCTGAAGGTAAGAAGAAAGGGCAGCCCATATCAAAGCAGATTATTTTCAGATGGTGGTCGCTTCCTGTTTCTTTTTATTGTTCCTGCCATAATAAGACAATGCCAGACAAGGGTGTAGGCTCATTTTAAGGGGGCCTTTGTTTCTTCTATGTTTTTTTGAAAAGGACTGGACTCTAGCATTATTTTGTTAGCTAGTAGTTCCTCTGTACATACCGTTAGAAAGCACTATTAACTAGAGTCCTTTTCAAGGCCTAGTCCAAGCTTTGCTAGGATCATTCTTCTGGGGCTCCGAGACCCTCATTCTTCCTCCTCCCAATCTGTGTAAGCTTTGGTGTTCTATACACATAGCTTAAGCTACTGCTGCATTGATTTATGAATGAACATAGTATAGCTGTATAAGTAAAGTTACCATAACAGTAGATAATTGATTAAATCACTGCTGCAGTAGGCACTCCCTCCCTACTTCCCCACTTTTTGTGTGTATGTTTATGCTAGAATAAGGATTTGTATATCTTTGCTTTCATTATCAGGACCTTAGCATCCCTTTTACAGTTGGCAAGGAAGTCCTGAAGCCTTTACTCATAGCAGACAGACTACTGGTTTTCTCCATTTGGAGCTCATGCAGTCAGCAGTCTGGGCACAGGTGAAGCCAGGATATAACCCATATAGCTTAGGTGACTGCAGCAGGGATTTAATCAAACATTTATTATGGTAAGTTTGCTTACATAATTGTAGTTTACTAAGGGCTTTATTTCCAGCACACAGATTTGGTATAAGCAACTAGACTGGCTGCTTTTATTTTGAGCTTTAGATGTTGGGTACTTTTGCTTTTTGTGTGAAATCATTATTTAGACTAATATTGCAGTAGTAGCACCAGTTGATTGACTTGTGTCTGGAATGGGTATTGGCATTTTAATGTTATTAATGTAAGTAGTTATTGATAAAGTACTTCATTTAGAAGAGGGAATTACTTCAGCTGTCCAGTAGATTAAATGAGTTGAGTTGTGATTTTTCAGCACTGGCTTAGGGCCGATACGATTGAGTTCATCAAAGCTGAATTTCATTGGCTTATTATAGCTGTTTCAATGAACACTGAAATCTTGGCCATAATGCTTTTTTATTTTATTTTTTACAAGGACAAAAACACTCAGTCTAATTGATTTAGTAATGGAAATTAATTTTACAGTTGCTTTTTGTTGATGTTATTGTGATGGTTTGTAGTTGAATAAGAACTACACATATACACACACACACATATATCAGGGTTGAATTCAGGCTATTGATCCTTCTTGTGAAGTAGTTTGCTGTAAAAGAAAGAAGGGATACCGCTTTTCTTGAAGAGGCTCAAGATTCTGAATGTGAACAGGAAGATGCATGGAGGGATATACCCCCCCCCCAGATTTCTAATTCAGACTCAGAAGAGAACTCTGTGTGGGACTGTTAGGTTCATAGGTTGGCACTAGGCTATTGGCCCTAGGGCCTATACAAGCCTAGCCATAACAATTCCCTGGCTATTTCTTCCCAGAATATTTACTTCCCTGGTCCCTTGTCTAGCAGCGTGACTGACATGATCCCTGTGGTTTATTTCCTATCTCCCAACCAGTCTTCAGGGTTCCTTTTGAAGAGTGCCAAAGAGGCGCTCAGCTTGGCATGTATGGGCAGTCTATTCCAGATTATGGGGACTCTCTGGGTCAGGAACCTATCCCTCCTGCATGTTTTGTTCATTGTGATGACCAGGTTTAGATCCCCTGGAGCGTGTGACTCTGAGGGATTGGGATTTCTTTAAGTGTAGCATGTCCAACAGCACTGGGTTTGACATGGCCTTGTATGTTAAGCAGAGATCGCCTCTGAGTAGGCGATATGCGACAGAGTATAGCTGGAGTTTTTTTAGATGGTCAGCATAGGGCATCTGCTTTAGGCCTGTGATTCTTTTAGTGAGGTATTTCTGTGGCCTTTCCAGTTGTTGCAGATGTCTTGTGAGGTACATACCAAATGGGGCGTTGTACTCTATAATGGGTCTAATGAGGGATGAGTACAGTGGGACAATGACCTCCTTTATTCTGGATGAAAAGCCCTTAGTGATGAGGTGTGCCACATAGAAGGATTTACTGACTGTTGTGGCTATGTGGTTATCGAAGGTGAGACCACTGTCCACCTGTGTCCCTAAGTCCCTTATCACACTTTCGGTGTTTAGTGTATTGCCACTTATGTGGTAATTCACGGGTACATGGTTTTTACCAAAGAGGATAACTATACATTTCTTGGCATTGAGCTTGAGCCCATAGCTCTGTCACCAAACATCTGTTTCTGTAAGGCCCTTTTGTAGAATATCCACATCATTTGGGGATTCAATAATGGCTGCCAGTTTGCAGTCATCTGCGAACTTTCGTAGCCAGAGTCCCTTAGTGTTGGCCTGTACTTCAGAGAAGTAGATGCCAAACAAGAGCGGTCCAAGGACTGAACCCTGAGGTACTCCGCTTGTCACTTGTCTGGAGCTGGATTTTGAGTCGGCTACTTTTACAGTGTGGGTTCTGTCAGTAAGCCAGTTGGCAACCCATCGAGTGACATAGGGATTAATGCAAGCTTAGTAAGTTTATCTATGATTTCAGAGTGGGGGATGGTATCGAAGGGCTTGGCGAGGTCCAGATAGGCTGTGTGGACCGCCTTTCCCTCGGCTCTGGAGACTGATTCGAAGACGTCAATCAGGTTGAGAAGACAAGATCAGCCCTTTATGAAACCAAACTGGGTGAGGTCCAGTGTTTGAAGGTTGCCAATGTCTTTGTTTATAAGTTCCAGGATAATGCGTTCCATGGCTTTGCAGATCAGGCTCGTCAGACTGATGGGATGATAGTTCCCAGGATCCAAGGTGGATTCCCCCTTGTGGAGTGGGATAACTGTAGCTGTGCACCACTTATTGGCCATAAAGCCTGAGGTGAGGCTATGATTAAACATGACACTTAGGTGAGATGCCAGTTCATTTTGTAGTTCATGTAGTACACAGCCCAGGATGTCATCTGGTCCCATGGATGCTGTATTCTTAGCTTTGGAGAGTGCGTTTTTTTTTACCTGTGTGGCCATGATTATTGGAATTTGGCAATCTTTTGGTATTGAGATGGGCCCTTTAGGGGGGTGAGAGGGGTGTGAAGTTGGCACTGAATCGATCTACCAGGATATTGGGAATATCCTTGGGATCAGTACATTTAATGCCATTCTGTTGTAGCTCAGAGCAGATCTGAGCATTGCCATTTAGATTCTTGACATAACTATAGAATGCCTTGTGGTTGTCTTTAGAATCTTTGGCAATTTTATTTTTGTAACTAGCTTTAGAGGATTTTATGTTATGAGTGATCTCAACTCCTTACTGAGGCTGATAAGGAAGTTTTTTGCATCCTGGGATTTTCCTCTTTTCTGCAACAGTTTCTTCCTTCTGTTATATAGTTTGTTTATGGCAGGGGGCCACCAGATTGGGTTCCTTTTTTTTGGAGGAGACCGTCTTGGTTCTGTTTGGAATGGCATGATTCGTGCACGAGTGGATATGCGCGTACAGTGCTTTGCTGTAGGATGCAGTGGTCGAACTTTCAGTTCCCATCTGCATGGATGTCATGAAGTTTGTCACTTCTATCTTGAGTAGCATGAAGTTGGCTTTGGAGAAGTTTTTTATGGAGGTATCCCTACGGGTGGGGTGGGGATGGGATGTGGACGTCAAGGGTGATTAATTTATGTTCAGACCCGACCAATGAGGGGGTGACCACTGGTGTGGAGCATCGATCTCCGATGTTGGTAATGACCAGATCTAGGATATTTGAGCCCCTGGTGGGACTATGGATTAGTTGGTTCAGGGAGCTGAAATTTATGAATTCCAAGAACCATTGGGCAAAAGTGTTGGTACCTGAGTAGTTTTCCAAATTAATGGCAGGGTAGTTGAAATCACCCAGTATTAGTGTGTTTGGTTGTATCTTAATATTTTCTAGTATGTTTAGAAAGGTGTAGTGAGAATCTTGGGGCATCTGTAGCAAGCTACAATTCGGATTGCAGTCATACCTAGTGTTAGTTGCACCTGGAGAATTTCAGATGCATTGTGTTGGGCAACTAGCCTGGAGGTGTGAATATCCTTCGTGAATATGGACACTCCTCTGTCTTTAGTGCTTCGGTCCTGGTTTGGTGGCCGAAAAGTGTGGTAAGAGTTGTAGCCTGGTATTGCAGGGGTGCTCTCTGGAGCCTTGAACCAGGTCTCAGTTACTGCACAGATACTGATGTTCTCCATTTTTAGGAGTGCTTTGAGAGAGTGCATTTCGGGGTTTAGACTTCTAGCATTGAGTAGCATTACCTTCAGATTTTGCATGCTTATATCTGTTACGGTGGTGGTTTTGTCCTTTCAGCCTTGCCTAAAAAAGGCACTATAGGGTTAGCAAGAGCCTTAGCCAGTAACCTGAATCCTAGGGGCGACAGGTGCAGACCATCTCTGGCAAAGCATCGTGGTTTGTCGATCGTGTCATCCCAGGCAGACAGATACTGGATCCCCTTGGAATGACACCAGAAACTTAATCCCCTTTGAATGACACCAGAAACTTAGACAATTGTTGAAGTCAATCAATTTTGTCCTTATGCTGTGGTACCATTCTGGGCAAAGGAAGTTGACTATCAGGAAAATTGCAGGCAATGACGCACACATCCTCTAAAGCAGACAGAATAGAGGAACCAGTGCAGGATCTGGAAAATCCTTCTGTAACAACTCATAGTATTTTCTGTGAGACAGATTGGTACCACAGTATAAGGACAAAATTATTGATTTCAACAATGTGCCAGTGTTTTCAGTAGGAGAACACTCAAGTTTCTCAGTCTCTCAGAAAATACTATGAGTTGTTACAGAAGGATTTTCCAGATCCTGCACTGGTTCCTCTTATTCTGTCTGCTTTAGAGGATGTGTGTGTGTCACTGCCTGCAATTTTCCAGATAGTCAACTGTTCCTAAAAAGGCAAATAGAATGTATAAAGTTCCTCCGTCTTTTAAATTTTTACACTATTCCCAAACTTGACTTGGCAACTATAGCTTTAGTTGATCCTACTGTTGCTAAGCACCTAGTCAATTCCAGTCCTACTCTTTCTGATAAGGGTGGACAAATTATTGGTATGTATGGGGAAAAGGTGTACACTTCTGCAACTTTGGTTTTCAGAATTTTGAATTGTTAGGCTCATATTATAAACTTTGTTCACACTAATTGTCTAGGTATAAGGAGTATTTTATCTATACTCTCTTCTTGTGAGGAGAAATCTACTTTAAATAATTTAGTTCCTTATATTGCAGAGGTCACTACTCATTGTTTACAGTGTATGTCTGATTCTGTTGATACTTCTTCCGGGGGTGCGGCCACTGGTACTGTTTTGAAAAAGTTTGCATGGCTGCATTCTCAGAACCTCTCAGTTGATGATAAAAATGACATTTTTAAATTTACCCTCTTTGCTGTAGAGGTGATCAAAAAGTGTGATGAAAGGGCAAGCTGATACAGGGAATCTTTTAAGATTTTTCAGCCTTCCTTTTCCAAATTTTCCAAGGAATTTTCTATCTCCTTATCCAATTTTGGCAAAAAAGCAGAATCAACAGTATCAATAAAATATAGATAAACAGATGTTTGAGAAGAAATGACATGGAGGTTCCAAAAAGAAGTCTCAAACCTCCCAAAACCAGGGACACTCCAGTAAGTCTAAATGACTATTCGAGAGACCGTGTGACCTCCTCCTATCCTAGTCCCTTTATAGGTTCATAGGTGTGCACTAGTCAGCCCTGGAGCCTTTACAAACCTAGCCCATAGAAGTGCCCTGGCATCATGCCGCCCGGCGTTTGTTCCCAGTGCCTCTAACAAGTACAGCCACTGGAGTGATCCCCGGAGTGAACTTTCTGTTTCCCATCCACTCATCAAGATTTCTCTTGAAGAGGGCCAGTGAGGTGCTCTGCTTGACATGTATGGGAAGTCTATTCCAGAGCATGGGCAGTCTCTGGGTTATGAACCTGTTCCTCCAGCATGTTCTATTGATTGTGGTAATGAGGTTGAGTTTTCTGGACCATGTGGTGTGGAGGGATTGGGATTTCTTTAGATGTAGCAATTCTAACAGAGCTGGGTCAGACATGGCTTCGTAAGTCAAGCAGAGATTACCTCTTAGACGATACGAGACAGAGAATAGCTGGAGTTTTTTGAGTCTGTCCGTGTATGACATGTGTTTAAGGCCTAGGATCCTCATTGTGAGGTACTTTTGTGGCCTTTCCAGCTGTTGCATGCATCTAGTGAGGTACATGCCAAATAGGGCATTATACTTTATGATTATGATTGGCCTACTGAGGGAAGAGTAGAGAGAGAGAGATGATGACTTCTTTCTTCCTGGATGCAAAACCCTTGGTAATGAGATGTGCCACATAGAAGGACTTTCTGACCACAGTGGCAATGTGGTGGTTGAAGGAGAGGTTGCTGTCAACCTGTGCCCCCAGATCTAGTATAACACTTTCACTGTTCAGTGGGCTCCCATCAATGAGGTAATTAGTGGGAACTGAGTTTTTCCCAAAGGGGATGACGATGCATTTTTTGGCATTAACTTTAACTCCATGGTTTCAACACCAGTCATTGGTCTCAGTGAGGCCTTTCTGTAGGATTTCTACATCACTTGGGGAGTTAATAATGGCTCCCAGCTTGCAGTTGTCTGCAAACTTGGTCAGCCAGAGTCCCCCCATGTTGGCCTGGACTTCTGAGAAGTAGATGCCAAACAAGAGGACCCAGGACCGATCCCTATGAGACTCCACTCGTGACTGGTCATCAGTCTGACTTGGAGTCTGCTACTTTCACACTGTGGGTTCTATCTGTGAGCCAATTTGCAACCCACAAAGTCTGAATCTCCATTTTTCTCTTTTGTAGCAGATAGTTTCAGACAAATGGGTTCTGAAAATAATTTGTCATGGTTACAGATGGCAGTGTCAGGAAATTCCTTCTTTCCTGGTGGTCAGTCCTTATCCGCCAGACTGTATCATTTCCACCAGTTCTCATCACATACTGTTCCAAAGAGTGATAAAACCAGCTGCTTCTTCTCAGGTGGGGAAAGTGTTTTGATTAAAGGATGTTGCTAAAGAAAGAAAATGCTTGGTGACCAGTTCTGGATCTTTCTTTTTTAAACCTGTGATGGTGCCTAAATTCAAAATGATGTCACTTTACAACCTGCTACCTATATGTTCTTTGAAGTTTCTTAGTAAAACTAGACATAAAATATGCTTAGTATCACATCCTTATTCATTTGGACTTAAGATGTTTCTTAAGGTTGTGTGTATCTGAAACACATTATCAATTATCTGCCTTATTCTTTGGACTATCCACTGCACCAAGAGTGTTCACAAAGTCTTTAGTTCCAATTATATCTCTTTGCAGGCTACAAGGCATCCACATGTTTCCATATTTAGATGACTTGTTTATCTTTGCAGAGTCTTTTTCCAAAGTGTCAGGAATGTCTCTGGCATGGATGAGAGATCTCTTATGTACAACTTGGGATTCCAAGAAAACATTCAAATGTCTTTCTTGACTTCTTCACACAGGATTGTGTTCCTGGGGATAACAACTAGATACCTCAGTTCAAAGTGCTTTTCTTCCACAGGAAAACAAATAGATTGATATCTAGGTTTATTTCTAAGGTTTTCCACTCAGACCTTGGTCACTGCAAGGAAATACTTCAGGATTTTGGGTGTTGTGGTATCTATGATTGTCATGATACCCCTGCCAAGATTTTACATGAGAATGATACAGTGGTGTCTGAAATCTCTTTGATCAAAGCACCAATATCCTTTATCTATTCAAACCTCAGTGCTGGAATTTGTCAGAAATAATTTGGTGGAGACAACAGATATCCTTAAATCCAGGTCTCCCCTTCTCCATCCCTGCTGTAAAGCAGTCAGTCACCACGGATGCCTCAGACTTTACTTGGGCAGTAGTTTCAGAAGGGATAAAACATTCACAGGGTGTGGGACACCAAGGACAGTCTCAAGCACATAAATATCAAGGGTATGCTTGCCCTGATTAAGCCACTCAACTCTCTCTATCATCATTGGTCTCTGACACTTTAAGTGGTTGCAGGCAAGACTCAAGTCATGTGGTATATCAATAACCAAGGGGGAACCAGGTTGTAACTCCTTTGCAGACCAGACATGTTAGCTTGGGATAGATCTTCACAGCACAGTCTCACTCTAAAGGTATTGTGCTTTTCATCAGAGCAGAATTGTGTGGCGGATAAGCTGAGCAGGACCAGGTAGACCCTCACAAATGGAAACTAAATTAGGGAGTGTTCTAAGATTTGATCCGTCTGTGTGGAGTTCCTCAAGTTGATCTCTTTGCCTCCTCCCTGAACAATCATCTGGCAAGATTCTGTTCCAGGAGCTCATCAGGAAGGCCTGCAAGACGGATACCTTTTCTTTGGAGAGAAATGTTCCAGTATGCCTCTCCACCCTTTCCAGTGATATCCAGGATACTTCTGAAGATTCAGAATGAGTCCCCCAGGATCATCCTGGTGACTCCATTCAGGCCCAGGTAGCCATCATTCTCTCTTTTGTAAATGGCCAGGGGCAGTTAACCACTAGCTTCCTCAAAGACTAGATGTACTCGCATGAGAACAGGGTTGTTTGATACACCTCAACATCAGTCAACTTCATTTTACTTACTTGGTGATAGGGTCTTAATTCCTTTTAGGCACCTGTTTACTGTGGACAGTCATCAGGTACTAATAGAGGCAAGAAAGCCTGCTACTAGAAAATCTTATATTAGCAAATGGAAAAGGTTTTCTAATTAGTGCTAACAACATAATCAGTACCCATTCAGAGCTAGTAGTTCCCTGGTTTTACAACACTTGTGAGTTACTATCCTTTGGCTTGTCTTATTCCTCTATCAAGGTTCATTTATCAGCCATTTCGGCATATCTGCCCATAGACCTTCCTCTTTTAATGTAGTATCATGTCAGAATGTTTTTGAAAGGGGTTTTGCATAAGGGGTCTCCAAGAAAACTGGTGGCTCGTCCTTGGGATCTTAATTTTGTGTTAGAAAAGCTAACACTTGCTCTGTTTGAACTAGCTGATCTTGCTGACTTTTGTTTCTTAACATGGAAAACAGTTTTCCTGCTTGACCTGACCTCTGCAAGAAGGGCATCTGAGTTGCAAGCTCTTATGGTGAGTCAACCTTATCCAATTTTCCACAGGGACAAGGTTTTTTTGAAAACTTGGCCTTTTATGTCCAAAGTGGTATCTGAGTTTACTTTAAACCAAACTGTCCATCTCCCTGTTTTCTTTCCTGAACCTACAAATGAAGGAGAAAGGATACCTCATACCTTGCATATCTACAGACAACTTGGGTACTATCTTGACAGAACTAAAACTTATAAGTCTTTGGATCAGTTTTTCCTTTCTTGTGAAGGTAAGAAAAAGAAACAACCTATGTCAAAACAGACTATTTCCAAATGGTTGTTTAAAGCTATTAGCGTTTGCTATAGTTACCATAACAGAACTATTCCAAGCAGGGTCAAGGCCCAGTCTTTCAGTGACTTCACTACATGTATGGCTTTTGGGAAAGGGTAGAAGCTGCTATTTGGTTATCTGTACATAATTTTACAAAGTACTATAAGCTTGATTCCTTCTCTAGGTCCAGCTCAGGCTTTGCTAGGACCATTGTCCACGGGCTCCTGGACTCTTCTTTTACCTCCCAAATGTAGTTAGCTAGGGTAATCTACCCATATAGCTAAGGCTACTGCAGCAGTGATGAATATGATGAGCATAGTAAAGTTGTACAAGTAAAGTTACCTTAACAATAGATGTTCGAATGATCACTGCTGCAGTAGCTGCTCCCTCCCCCAACCCCCCTTGTTTTTTAGTGAACTTTTTATGCCAAGGTGTGGACAGGTATTTTTGGTTGGTTGTTCTTAACTTTGTCTATTGAGGACTCAGCCTTCCTCTCAGTGTTGCCATTTAAACTCTGAAGGGATTTGTGCCCAAACTTGTCTTTTGATTAGTTCATCTCAAGCTCCTTGACAGTTTGAGTACCTGCATTGTGCTCTGAAGCTTTGAGAGCTGCCAAGCTGGTATATTCTTGGCAGAATATTACCCATGTAACTAAGGCTACTGCAGCAGTGATCATTCGAGCATCTAGTGTTATGGTAAGTTTACTTACACAGCTTTTATTTCCCATTATTTTGCCTTTTCTTTTATTGGACACTGGCCTTAGTTAAAGGAGCTTTGGTGTACTTATTTCATTTAATTTATTTGTTTGTTGACTGAGGTAGTAGACCGATACAAAAGGGTCCATTTCAACCATGGCCCAGAAAATACAACTTCAAAAATAAAGACTTATAAAAAAAAATATAACATCAGTATGGCATCTGGTTATAAAGTAGCTGCAATGAACCATGATAAAGAAGTGACTTGAGTAACATTATAGTACTCGAGTGGAGGGCTTTCTATATACACATATGCAATAGTGATTTACAATTTCTTATAATGAAAAAAGGCAGTTATTGATGGCTTCAAACAGACCTAAAGTATTCAGAGGTCT
Organism: Protopterus annectens; assembly: GCF_019279795.1. Lineage (NCBI taxonomy): Eukaryota > Metazoa > Chordata > Ceratodontiformes > Protopteridae > Protopterus > Protopterus annectens. The sequence goes on along the minus strand of NC_056738.1, from coordinate 275,023,947 downwards.
GTCTTCCAAATAAAATGCAAGAAAAGTATAAAAAAAGACAAGATAGGATGAGAAGAGGTAAAAATACTCCAGGAGTAAAGATTAGTCAGAATGTGCAGAAAAAGATGAAGTAACTATTGGAGTTTTTTTTTTTTTTTTTTTTTAACAGGAAGAGATGGCCCCTTTTTAAGGGGCTTGGTTACCTTGGTTATGACCAGGGCATTGCTTGCAGTTGTTTGAAGTTGCCATGGCATGCTATCATTAGCCAGTTTGTGGTTTAGGGTAGAGTGTGTGTGTTGTAAATGTGTCTTTTGTGTAAGGTTGAAAAGATCAGTATGGTGTTTGACAGGGGACAATTTAGCTCATTTGAGGCTTGTTTGAGGGTGGCCCAGTGCTGTTTAGTCTGATGTGGTAGGAGGATGAAGTACCAGCGACTTGGAAAGATTTTGGAGATACCTAAGGTGTTTTTGAGTCATACGCAAGCTGGAGTAGGCCATAGAAGCACAAAACAAACTACAAGGACACCACCAACGAACTCAAAAGCCATTTAGCTATAGAAATCAATTAAACATACCATAGAAGGGCCGTTAATCTTTAATAAGCCAATATAATATACTGAGCACTTTCGTCTTATTACAAAGTCTTCTTTAGAGTGACACACAAAAAAGTCAAAATCATTTATACAGTGAAAAACCAATCACAAAGCTGCAACAATTAGTGAATGCCATCAGGGATAAAACTAATTAAAGGTAAAAACATTCCGAAAAGAAGCTGACAACTGTTTTGAATAAAACACACATTATATTCGTCAGGATTACCATTATTAGTACAAGCTCTGCGGACAAAGAATATAAATATACTAAAAATTCCTTAATGTAATTAAATAATGCCTGCTTTAACCTTTAAAATGCTAGAAATGGAAATGGTATCATTGATAGCAGGGGCATGTGAGACATTTTAAGCCTAACTGCCAACTTAGCTGTTTACCTTCTTTACAGCTGTCCAGTAAGGCTTAATGCCACCAATATTTTCACAATAGTAGTATGGCCTTTCAACAACCTGCTGTGGTTGAGTTCATTTTATTCTTCAGATTATTGAGCTGAGTGTGAGAGATGAGTATTTAAAGAAATATACCTATTTAGTGCTTTGGTTGTTGTAAGAGCGAGTGGTAGTGATAAGAATTAATTGTTTTATGAATAGCAAGGAGTAGAAGTTGTTAAAAATCTGTTGGTGCTTGTAAATGACTGTTTTTTAGTTAGAAGCAGATTCAGAGAAAATTAGTTCAGCTTCATTAGGAGTAAAGTTTGTTAGCTTAAGGTCCTTAGGCAATGAGGTAATGAAAACAACTGATGCAGGAACTGAACCTTGGGAGATTCCAGCAATAATGTTCTAAGGAGGAGACAAATTATTGTATTATTTAACAGAAATGTTTCTGATCTTTATTTATTTTCGTTTGTTAACTGGGTAGTGTCCGACTGGGCCAGTAGCCCGTTTTCAGCGGAGCCCCGGGGAGAAGTGCTCCAAGAAAGATTGCATAGTTGGTTTTTTTTTTACATTTAACATAGAACTATTACACTGATAACAGTACATGAAGTAAAAATATACACACAAATTCAAATTGCAAGATTCTTAACATGGTGACTTCAAAAAGTACTAATGCTGCTCATATCAAACAAGAAACAGTTGTACGATACATGTTTTTTCTCTTTAGAGTAAGAAGTTATGTTCCGAGAGTAAGAAGACTTAATTATCCAGGAGGTATAGAGAAATGGGAAAAAATAAGAGTTGGACATTTATGGGTTAAAATGTTTAGCCTGGGTGGGAACAGGAGCAAAGCCTATGCTTAGAGAAATATTCGTTTAGGGTCTGTTTAAATGTATGTGTGTCATTGATGGACGGAATATGCTGTGGCAGCGAGTTCCATTGTTTGGCAACTGTTTCTTTTTACTGTTATTCCCAATTTTGAAGGGATAGAATATCTACGTAGATATCTGAGCCAACAGAGTGGTTATGATGGTTATGATCAGAGACTCGGACTGATATGTGAGATCATGGAAGTAGTCCTTGAAAATAATGTGTTTGTTTTTGACAGTAGTTATTATAGACAGATACTTGGAGTAGTGAAGGGCACCTGCTGTGCCAATAGTTTTGCAAACTCTGTGATGGCACAGTGGGAGGCTGAGGAAGTATTTGGCTTAGAATTATTTGTTAGGAACATGTTGTTCTATCGCCGCTTTGTGGATGATGCCTTTATGGCTTGGGGAGGAACAGTGGAGGATCTGGACAAGTTTGTTTGAGTTGCATCAGACAACTACTTTTTTAAGGTTCACATATAAATGGGCAGCGACTTCGATATAATTTTTGGATGTTATGGTAAATAAGATGCCTGATACTAGGCTAACTACATCATTGTATAGAAAGAAGTGTTCTAGGAATTCGTTGCTCCACCGCAACAGCATGCACCCTGGGAAGGTGTTTGGTAATGTTGTTAAGGGCCAAGGTATTAGGGTGTCCCGGCTACATAATACGGATGCTGGATATGAAGGGGGACGAGATGTACTCAGACAGGACCTTCGCCTGAGAGGGTATAGGGATAAGGAGGTTGACCCCATATTGACAGAGGTTGATGGCTTGAGAATGGGATAGGCGAGACCCTATTTCTCAGCCATGGCGGATGGTGAGGTACCTGAGACTATATGGGTAGGACTAGAAACTATGATGATGTGGTGAAGGTGCGTATGAGGTATACTAGTGATGTTGATAGGATAAGGAAGGTGTTTCAGAAGAACTGGTTGATTTTATTAACAGATGATAGTATAAGTGAGGTGGTGGGTGAATTTCCCAAGTTTGGCTATAGGAAATGTAGTTCATTGAAGATGATGCTATGTTATCCTGAGAGAGTGATTGATGAGGGTCGTAAGTTCTGTACATCCCCCTGTGGCTCATGTAATGCATGTGAATGGGTGGACTCTAGCGACAGTTTTGTCCACCCTGACACTGGAAGGGTTTTTAAGTTGAAAGTGAGGTGTGATTGTGGTACCAAACATCTGGTATACCTTGCGCATTGTGCATGCTGTGGGAAGTATTATGTGGGTAAGACAAATCGTATGTTAAGGGATCGCATTAGAGAGCATCAGTATGGTATACGTGTGCACAATACCTCTAATGCCCTAGCTAAGTATGTAACAGAGAGTCGAACGATACATACGTTCAAGTTCATGGTCCTGGAGGTTAAAGATATGGGTTTGAGAATGGGTGGTATAGTAAATGCCACTGAGGAAGCTGAACTGAGGTGGATATTGAGATTAGGAGCAGATAGGGGCTAAGGACTTAATAGTAAAGTATCCGTTAAGCCCATATTGAATAAGAGACGTCTTCCTAGGTAATGTTTTTAATGTTTATATAATAGTTATATAGGAGATGTATATGTATGTATATGCTTTTTTGTTTTTATGATTTTATTTGTGTGTTGCTTTAAATATTGAAGTGTTTGTGGTGACTTCATCATGTTTTAGTGGGTTTGTGGTTGAGAAGCAAGTTGTGTTATGTGATTGGTAAGTTTGTAATGTTTTTTGGGGGTGGGTTTTTATATATACATGTGCTTTATCTCTTTGTATTTGTTTATGATGGTCTGAGGAAGCCATATATTGGTTGTGGTGAAAGCGCTTACTGTTTTACATGCTGTGGTTAAACGGAGATTTCTTATATCTGAACCATGCGTTTATTTATTTGGAGAGAGATGTTGTGTGATTGTTCGTCTGGAGAGGAGTATTTGGGTTTATGTACGCTGTGCTGCTTACCGTTGGCGTATTACTTTTCCTGTACGTATCTTTGCAATTTGGCCTCAACGGTCGGTTTGCTCGTTGGGAGATTTTATTTGTGTTTTGAAGTTAGTAGTTGATTCAGGGTGAGAAGATGAGGCAGCTCTAACCAGTTTAGTTGGAGGACGGCAATACATTGATGAGATCTATGAGTTTGATTGGTAGCAAATTTGGCAATTTTGTTATAGCAAGATTCAGGACTAGGTTAGATTTGCGAAGATTGGTAAATATTTGTGAGCAGTAGAGAATTTATTTATTTTTATTTACTTTATTTTACATTTGTTGACCTGGAAAGTCTGGCTTGACACATGCCCATTTTCAGCGGAGGCCCAGAGAGAAAAGCTTAATTTTACATACAATATATCTACAAAATATACATACAAATCAGGCATAGTAAGATTAGTAAATATATATACTACAGGCTCATAGTAAGAGTTACAGTTCAGAGGTAACACACTTCATGATACATTCAGTACATAGCAGACATGTACATTCTATACATGAAGTTCTTTGAAAACATATGGCTACAATATGTTGCAATACATGCTTTTGTAAGGTCACACTTGAATTAGAAACATGGAGAGAATCTAGATTTGACGTATGGGTACGGTAACAGTTATTGCTTGTCTTTACCCAGGGGTGAGACAGGAGCATAGTCAGTTGTTCGTAAGGTAGATTTTTGGAGTTTTTTAAATTGTGTAGTGGAATTATTGGATGTTAAGGCGGCAGGTAGAGAGTTCCAAAGTTTAGAGATGATGTAGCTAAAGAGAGATTTCCCTGCCTCATTGTTATGTTTGTTGACATCTAGATGGTTTAGGGTGCTAGATCTCAAGGTTCTTGTTGTGGTGTGATGACGTATAAGATGTTGGAGGGCTGGGATTTTGTCTGGTTAGTAGTATAACTTGCGTGCTAGTCATAGTTGATTGAGTTAAAGTAGTAGAGGGAGTTCCAACCAGTTTAGCTTTTTGAGAGAGTCGCAGTAACGTGTTCTATATGAAGATTCTGTAGCAAATCTAGCTATCTTATTGTAGCAGGATTCTAGTTTGTTTAGGTCAGTTTTATGAAGGTTGGTTAGTACTGGGGATACATAGAGGAGGGTGGATAGCAGATGTGTCCTGGCTACTGTGGTTCTAGATTGTTTTGAGAAAAATAGTTTGTTACGATAGAGCAGACCTAGTTTTTTTGTGAACTTTCTTGATAGTTTGGGCAATGTGCAGGTCAAATTTTAAGTTGTCTATTCCAACACCTAAAATTTGGTGTGGGTGGTTGGGGTGATTACAATCACCTCTAATAACAAAATTGCAACGTTATCTGATTGGGGGGAATCTATGGCAGGAAAAGAGGAGTCATTTTGTTTTAGTTGGGTTAAGAATAAGCTGGTAGTTAGTGAACCAGGTTTCAGATAGTGAGAAGCATTCTTGTATTTGTGAATGGAGATGGTCTAGAGTGGAGGGCAGCACATATGATAAGTGGTGTCATCTGCGTATTGAATAACTGAGGCCATTGGTGTGGAGGATGGGAGTTGATTGGTGAATAGAGTGAAGAGTATTGGGCCTAGGATGGAGCCTTGAGGGACTCCTAAGAATACTGGTAGTAGAGAGGATAGTTGGTTCTGCCATTTTACTGCCTGCTGCCGACCTGATAGATAGCTCTTCAACCATGTGATAGAGGAGGTACTGAGGTTTAGGGCAGAGAGCGACTTGAGAAGTCTATTGTGGTTTACCATATCGAAAGCTTTAGATAAGTCTAAAAATGTTTGAGACTAGTTTTCCATTATTTCTATGGTAATTAATGGTATTAGCGAATTATATAAGTGCAGTGGACGTACTGTGGAAGGGTCTAAAGCCATGCTGGTTTTTAGATAGAAATTTGTTTTCTAGAAGGTAATTTATGAGTTTAGTGTGTATGACCCTTTCTAGGATTTTAGATAAGGGTGATAAAATAGCAATAGGGTGATAGTTATTGAGTTCAAAGGAGTTACCGCCTTTATGTAGTGGTATGATATGGGAGATTTCCCATAAGTGGGGTACTTTACATTCTGTGATAGGTCTGTTAATGAGAATAGCAACAGGATAGGCTATGGCTGTTGCAGCTATTTGGAGGTATTCTGCGGGTATTGGCAGCCAGGGTGGTGGGTTTAAGTTTCTGGAGGAGTTTTAGAATGGTTTTGATCGACACTGGCTGAAAGCTAAAGTGGGACTGTTAACTTCTGTTTTATTTCTGGTTGGTGTGTTTGTTGGGGAAGGGTGATTGGAATTAATTTGGTTATTAGCTAGGGCCTGGATTGTTTCAATAAAGTATTTGTTAAACTGTGTGGGGATGTTATCATGGTTGTTCCCTGTTTTGGTTGTGGGGGTAGTATTTTTCCCAGGTTGCAATACAGAGTTGATTTATGCCCATAATTTTTGGGGGGTTTTAACCTCTCTTTCTTGTAGATTTTGGTAATAGGTGATTTTTGTCTATTTTGATGAGTTTCTTGGCTTTGTTGCGCAGTTCTAAGTAGTTTTGTTTTTCTACTTCGGTTTTATTTTTGTGAAACTGTTCCCATGCTTTGTTCCTTTCTTTGATAATAGTTCTGGTGGGTTTAGTTAGCCAGGGGGCATATTTAGCTTTTTATTCTAGTGGTTCTGTGGGGATCATTTTGGTTCAAAATGTTTAGGAAGCTTGAATTAGTGTTACGCTGCATCTTCAAGAGGTAACTGTTTTAGAGGGGTCCAGTTGCAACATTTTAGGTTGCTGATAAAGACATTAGGGTTAAAGTTCTTTTTGTTTCTGACTTCTTTTTGTGTTACTTGGCTTATATGGGGAATTTTGGTTCTCAGTAGATATGTTGTTGGTGGTCACTGAGAATGTCTGGGAGACATCTAGCTTGGGATGTGAGGGATGGGTGGGATGTAAGTATCCAGTCCAGTATGGACTGGTGTTTGGTTCTTTTGTAATTTCTGGTTGGGGATGTGATAACTTGGGTAAACCCATCGAGATTAATGTGGGTGAGTGGATTTTGTCTATAACAGTTGAGACAATCTATATTAAAGTCACCTAACATGATATTTTCTTGAGGTAGGGAGTTTGCGATCCTTTCTTGTAGGTTTTCCATGACTGGAATATTGTTTCCAGGGGGGATGTAGCTGCCTATGATATTAATATGTTTTTTGGGGTTCAGTTGAAACTTGGCAAGGATGAGTTCTACATTTTTGATGTCTGAGATGGTCATATCTAGTTGTTCAAGGATGAGGTGGTTCTTGTACATTATAGCTACCCCCCACCCCTTTTTCCTACTCTGTCTCTGTGTTAAACATTATACTCTGGAGCTTTAATTTTGTTATTGTGAATTTCAGGCTTTAGCCAAGTCTCTGTTAGTAGGACAGTGTCTGGTTTGTATAGAGCTAGTATGGCATGTAGGTCATGGACCTGATTAAGGATACTTCTCACAGTTAGGCTGAGAAAGAATAGAGAGTTTTTTGTCTGTGGAGTAGGGGATTGATTTGATTGGGGTTTGGAGTGATTGTTGTGGCTGGACCTGGGTTGGGGTGTATGTCCCCACAAAAAAATAAGTAGAGTTTGTTAAGCTTGATGATGATTTTAATGTTCTTTAGAGTGGTGTGGGATTTTCTACTGGGTGGAAGTAATTTATGTAGGTGATGGTCAGTGTGGGAGGGTTGGAAGAGGTATGAGGCAAATAGAAAGTTTGGTGGGGCTGAATTATAATCTAGGGATGAGGTCTGCCTGGGGGGTTAGGTTGTGGTGAAGGTGGACATGATAGTTGGTTAAGGCTGAGAGGAGAAGCAGGATAGAGATGGAGAATGTACAGAGTAGGAATCTTAGAATGGATTTGGCTGGTAATGGGTACATGGTTAAGTATAGAAGGAAAGATAATAGATGGGTTCTGGCTGTTGTGAATCTAGCATGGTCACTGAGATATGCTTTAGCCCTGTATAATGAACCCGGTTTGACATGAACCTTTTTAATAGTTATAGCAAGGTGTTTGTCAAACATAAGTCCACTATCAGTTGTGATGCCCATAAGTTTTGTATGATCAACGGGTTCTATTTTTGTGTCATTGGAAAAGGAAATGTAGATAGGAGGTAGATTGTTAGCTGTCAGGGTGTGCTGGAAAATCATATGCTTGTTTTTTTTTTTAGAGTTAAGAATAAGTTGATGGACTGTTAGATCATTTTCAATGTTATGTAGGGCGGCTTGAGATTTTTCTTGGAGTTCTGTAATAATGGGGGCAGAGCAGATTAAGGAAGCATCATCTGCATATTGTACAATTGTTGCTGGGTTAGCTGCGGTGTTAATTAGTAAAAATTGTGAATAGCGCTGGTCCCAGGATTGAACCTTGTGGGACTCCAACACTTATAGGGAGGTGGGGGGGTTTATTGTGCCATAAAGTGGCATGTTTCCTGTCAGACAGGTAGCTATGAAACCATTTTAGGGTTTCTGGGCTGGAGTGATAGGAAGCTTGTTTGTTAAGAAATATTTGATGTGATACAGTGTCAAATGCTTTTGACATATCTAGGAAGGCAGCAGAGACTAGTTGTTTTTTGTTTTTAAGTTGAGTTACAGTATCAGTAAAGTGATTAGAGCTGTACTGGTGCTATGCCTGGGCCTGAAGCCATGTTGTGTATTAGACAATAGGTTTTTGGACAGAAAATGGTCTAAGAGTTATTTGTGGATAATTTTTCTAAGATTTTAGTGAGTGGAGACAGAATAGTTATGGGTCTATAGTTGGATATGTCAGTAGAGGAACCGCCTTTATGTAAGGGTATTATGTGAGATATTTTCCAGAGGAGGGGGTACATATTGTTCAGAGATATAGTGGTTAATGAGAATGGATATAGGGTAAGCAATGGAGGTAGCAGCAAGTTGTAGAAAGTCACCAAGTAGCTGGTCTGCAGCTAATGTGCAAGGTTTTAATTTGGAAAGTAAAGTTTTTACATAGCTTGTTTGGATGGGTTTAAGATGGAGAAGGGTAGAATTGTTGTTGAAAGTTTCAGGTATACTTAGAAGTTTATTGGGGTTTTTGTTGAGTAGAGAGGTTATTGAGTTAATAAAGTGTGAGTTAAATTGTACTGATATGCAGTCATTTTGGTTGGTCACTGTTTGGTATGGGGTAGTGGGTTTTCCAGGGTTAAGAAGGAGATTAATTATTTGCCAGAATCTTTTAGGATTATTCTGGTATTTTAACTGATTAGCTGGGAAGTAGGTTCTTTTGTCTTGTTTAATTAGCTTTTTAGCTTGGTTCCTCAGTTGTTGATAGGTGTAGTGACTCTCTTTATTTCAACTATTTTGATAGACCAGGCTCTCTCTCTCTTTTTTAGTAGGTGAATTGTGTCTTTTGACAGTGAGGGAAGCTGTTTAGCTTTGTTGTGAATTTTTCTAATTGGGGCTAGATCACTACTTATTTGTAGGAAAGAAGTATTGAAATGCTGAACTGCACTGTCAAGTGGAAGAGTTTTTAGAGGTGTCCAATCGTGTTGTTGGAGTTTTGAGTTAAATATTGATGGGGAGAAATGTTTTTTTGTTGTGAATATAGTGAAATGAAATATTATAGGAATTTTGTAAATGTTTTCTAATCAAGTAGGTACGAAAGTGATGACTTAGTGTGTCTGGGAGGCACCCAGTGTCATATTTAGTATTGGACTTGTTTAAAATCCAGTCATGAATGGATTGTCTCTTGGTGTGTTTGTTGATGTGTGTGGGATGGTTGATTCTTTGACAGAAATTATATTGGTTAATAAAATTTGTTGGGGGGTTGGGAAGAGCAGGTGGTCCAGTCAAGTTTAAAATCACCAAGTGTTAGAGTTTCATGGCTAAAGGTAGTAGATGCCCATTCAAGGATGTTTTCAATATGCTGGATGTTTTTTTTAGCAGGGAGGAGGTAGATAGCTATAAAGATAATGGACTTATGGTTATTTAAGTCTAGGTGTACTACTGAAATTTCTAAGTTTGGGATATCAGGTGGGGTAGAGTTGAGTTGTACCAAATGAAGATGTTCTTTAAACAAAATGGCAATGGTGCATCCATGTCTATCTACTCTGTCATTTCTGAGGATGCTATAACCACTATGAAGAAATTCTGCAGACTTAATATGAGGCTTAAGCCATGTTTCAGTAATGACAAATGTATCGTGGGAGTAGAGGACAATGGTAGCAAGAAATTAATGGATTTTGTTTATCAGGCTCCTCAGGTTGGTATTAATGATGAGAAGGTCAGAGTTACTGTCTTTCAGGGGAATATGGGAGTTAGCAGTGGAGTTGATTAGGTTATCAGAGTTAGAAATTTGGGAGGGAGGTGGAGAACATGGATAGTGTTGGGCCTTGGCAATTGTTACTTGGAGCTGACGATGTACCAGGACTGAATGAGTCCATCAATCTTAAATGTTTTTTAAAGAATAGATAACACATATAAAATGTGTAAAAAAATGGTTTAGATATACTAAAAACATGAGTGCATGCATACACATGTATTTTTAAATACAAGTCAAGAAATTTATTTTTTATGCATATAAAACAATATGGTTGATATGAGGTCATTTCCTGTAAAATCATATATAAAAGGAAATAAGAGTTAGACAGATTTTTTTCTGAAGAAGTTCACTAAATAAATTGTGAATGAAAGCACTAAAAAATTTGTTTCTAAGTGGTTATTGGATTCACATCTAGATTGCAGTTTTCAGTTTTCTTGGTTTCTTTGTGTTGGTTCTTTGCATCTGGTTTGGGTGTCATCTATGGCCACTGAAACGTCTAGTCAAGAAAGTTTGTTAAATTTATCTGTTTACCCTGTTCCTGAGAGTGGTCAGAGTGTTTCTCTTAAATTAAACTCTCAGGAAGAACTTATCACGACTATCATAAGGATAGTCAAAGAAAATTTGGACAATGGATGTTCTTTGTGAAGACAGCCACACTTGCTAAATCCTGGGGCACAGAACGCTGAGACGTCATTTCATCAAGGCGGAGAAAACGGTTCGGTTGCTGTTGATCTTGACATTGCTAATGTTAATAACAGAAAGCTGTTTTCTTCTAAAGAAACTAGCATTTGGGACTATGTGTGCAAGCCAGTGGATAATCCGTTTATTTCTGTGGACACTACAAATCATAGAGCTTACGCAAGTACTCCAGTTAACAACAATTTACAACTTGAAAGTACACATTGTAAAAAAAAGTATTTACGAACTGGAGAAACTGGTCTTTAAACACGTTACTTTAAGCCTTGAGATTCAGTACTTTGAAGAATGTTTAAATAGGAAAGTTGTGCCCCAGGGTTTGCGTACAGCGAAATTCCCGAACTGTGTTATACTGGGGGATGAACTGAGTAAATTATTAATTGACTTATACAATGACACAGGTTTGAATATGATGCACTTATTAATAACGCATTATCAAATGGAATTACTTAAAATAAAAAACAGCATTAAATGTCTCGATGAGAAAATAAAAAGTTATCATTGTTTCCAAGACTTTTTAGTTCTGTATAATGGAGTGGAGGCAAAGGCCAGCCGGCACAGAGCTACGATAGTCACCAGGAAACAGTCTAAACTCAAGAGAGACATTATGGCCTATCAGACTGATTGGGCATACATTTTATTTGAAAAAACTGTTGTTTCATCCAATACAGGTTTAGGTGGTGAATCTACTGTTACAGTTTTTGAACAGGCATGTGGCATTAATAAAGGCGAAAATAACAAGCCGGCTTCACTAGATAAGCAAACTAGTGAAGTAAAAACTGTTGTTTCATCCAATACAGGTTTAGGTAGTGAATCTACTGTTACAGTTTTTGAACAGGCATGTGGCATTAATAAAGGCGAAAATAACAAGCCGGCTTCACTAGATAAGCAAACTAGTGAAGTAAATTTAACTTCAAACCAGGAGACTGTCAACAAAGTCCAAAGTGGTTCACTGAGGGTGGAAACGGAAGGTGAAAGATCTGATGACAACAATCGGGTTAGTTATGCTCAAGTTGTCACGGATTCTCCTCAAGAACACCACCAGGGTCCTTTTCCCTTGAACCATTCACAGAACAAACAGACTTGGAAGTGGTACAATACCACACAAACCAAAGGGAAAGGGAAGAATTACAAAAAAAAACAGGTGGTAAAAGAGCACTATGGACATTATTGCATTGACATTATTAATTTGTCTGACGTTTGTTTATCTAAAGATTTAGAAAATGTTTTAAAGAAAGGTTTTTCTTTTATACCTGCATGTAGCATGAATATAGGGAGACTTCTTATTGATTTTAGGCTGTATCTTTGGAAGTTAGACTTGAGCTACATCATGCAGGCTGTTGTAAAAGAATCTATAAACATACAGGTAGACAATACACCTAAAAAACCTAGTACTTTTAATCCTCCCCTTCAGTCTACTCTGCAGGTTTTTCAAGATATATGTGAAAGAGAATTTAGGAAAATCACACACAGTGGGTATATGGAAAACCTTACAAAAGAAGAAAAGGATGCATTATATGATTTGAGCAAAAATTCTGAAATCAGGACAATGAGAGCAGACAGGGGTGGAAAACTAGTGGTCATGAACAACTATGATTATGAAAATTCTTTGATGAAAATGTTAGAAGCTACAAGCACATACAAAAAGGTTAACATAGGTGAAGTCAAAGATAGTTTACAAAAGATAGATGTAGCTCTTTTTGACATGTATAGTCAGGATGAATTAGACTATGAGAGTTACAACTATCTATTAGTTGAACATCCAAAAATGGCATCTTTTTTTGGAATTCCTAAAACACAGATGAATCAAAGACTTCCACCATTTAGGCCTATTATTTCAGCGAGACATTCTAAAACTGAAAACATTTCTGTTTGGTTAGATCATGTTCTCAATCCAGTTGTTCAAAAATCCAAATTTTATTTAAGAGATTCGTGGCATTTGTTAGCAAATCTTAGGAATTTGGATGTCAGTTTAGATGATACTAGTTTTGGTACTTTAGACGTTAAGTCATTGTACACCTCTATAAACCAACAAGAAGGTGTTGAATATCTTAGGGAATATCTGACTGAACACACAGAATTTGCTAGTACCAAAGTTAACACCATTTGCAGTCTAATGAATTTAGTATTAGACGTTAATTTTTTTCAGATTCAATAAAAGTTTATGCAAACAGATCTCAGGAGTAGCCATGGGGGCAAGAGTGGCCCCCGCTTTTGCAAATTTGGTCATGGCTAATTGGGAGTTAAAATTTCTAACTAGACATTCTAGTTACCCCAAAATACAAGTTTATTATAGATACATTGATGATTTGTTTTTCTTATGGATGGGGACATACAATGAGTTTATGGAAATGGTGGAAGATCTTAACTCTACTACTGATTTTTTGGAATTCAAAGTGAGTGGATTTGGTACATCCATTTCCTATTTAGATTTACATTTAAGTATCGACAAAGAAAGAAACACTATCTCCAGCAAAATATTCAGGAAACCTGTTTTTGCTAACCAGTATTTGCATAGGGATAGTCTACATCCAATACACATGAAAAGGGATGTTGTCAAGGGTCAGATGATAAGACTCTGTAGACTTACTACAGATGACAACACATTCATCGGTGAACTTTCTTTTTTAAGGACCTTATTTTTGTCCAGAGGATACACATTAGATTGGTTGAAAATGATAGAGAAAGAAGTTATGGTGTTACGAAAAGGAGTGGCTTCACCTATTTTGTTATCTAAAGACATTTGTATAGGTCCAACATTAGAGGCAGTTACCACTGACTCAACCAATTTTATGACAGCATTTCCTTTACCTATAGTCAATGAAATGTGGTTTATCAAGGAAATAATTGAGAACAATTGGAGAATTTTACTGGGTAACAAGGATTTGGCTGCTTCAGTAGGTATTAGACCAAAATTTACTTTCAAGAGAGAATGTAATCTTAAGTCTATACTAGAATTAATCAACAAAAAAGAAGACAGCCATTCCAGGTTAGTTAGTACTAAAAAAGGTACATATGCTTGTAAAAACTGCAAACAATGTAGATTCATTAGTAATAGTGCCTTCATTACTTTACGACATTTGAATTACACTTTCTGGGCAAAGGACTACTACAATTGTAATACAGAGTTTGGGCTGCCTGAGGCAGGACAACCCATATGTTATGACTGCAGTTGCATATCTATCGGACATCTACATTTATGGTAGGTACAAAACTGTACTTTTCTTGTAACAATTACTACATAGGAAAAACTATAAGAGTTTTAAAGAGGAGAATTTATGAGCACAATTTGGCTATAAAAAATAAGGATTTTATGAACTCTTTGGCAAAGCATGCTTCTATATGTGTAAATTTTAAAAAGTTTGAGTTTTTTGTTATAGATAAGATAGACAACATTATATTTGGAGGTGATTTGAACAACATTTTGGAATGCAAAGAAGCCTTTTGGCAGTTGTTACTTGGAGCTGACGATGTACCAGGACTGAATGAGTCCATCAATCTTAAATGTTTTTTAAAGAATAGATAACACATATAAAATGTGTAAAAAAATGGTTTAGATATACTAAAAACATGAGTGCATGTATACACATGTATTTTTAAATACAAGTCAAGAAATTTATTTTTATGTATATAAAAAATATGGTTGATATGAGGTAATTTCCTGTAAAATCATATATAAAAGGAAATAAGGGTTAGACAGATTTTTTTCTGAAGAAGTTCACTAAATAAATTGTGAATGAAAGTGCTAAAAAAATTGTTTCTAAGTGGTTATTGGATTCACATCTAGATTGCAGTTTTCAGTCTATAGTTGGATATGTCAGTGGAGGAACCAGCTTTATGTAAGGGTATTATGTAAGATATTTTCCAGAGGAGGGGTACATATTGTTCAGAGATAGAGTGGTTAATGAGAATGGATATAGGGTAAGCAATGGAGGTAGCAGCAAGTTGTAGAAAGTCACCAAGTAGCTGGTCTGCAGCTAATGTGCAAGGTTTTAATTTGGAAAGTAAAGTTTTTACATAGCTTGTTTGGATGGGTTTAATATGGAGAAGGGTAGAATTGTTGAAAGTTTCAGGTATACGTAGAAGTTTATTGGGGTTTTTGTTGAGTAGAGAGGTTATTGAGTTAATAAAGTGTGAGTTAAATTGTACTGATATGCAGTCATTTTGGTTGGTCAGTGTTGGGGCTGGGGTAGTGGGTTTTCCAGGGTTAAGAAGGAGATTAATTACTTGCCAGAATCTTTTAGGATTATTCTGGTATTTTAGCTGATTAGCTGGGAAGTAGGTTCTTTTGTCTTGTTTAATTAGCTTTTTAGCTTGGTTCCTCAGTTGTTGATAGGTGTAGTGACTCCCTTTATTTCAACTATTTTGATAGAGAGACCAGGCTCTCTCTCTCTTTTTTAGTAGGTGAATTGTGTCTTTTGACAGCGAGGGAAGCTGTTTAGCTTTGTTGTGATTTTTTCTAATTGGGGCTAGATCACTACTTATTTGTAGGAAAGAAGTATTGAAATGCTGAACTGCACTGTCAAATGGAAGAGTTTTTAGAGGTGTCCAATCATGTTGGAGTTTTGAGTTAAATATTGATGGGGAGAAATGTTTTTTTGTTGCGAATATAGTGAAATGAAATATTATAGGAATTTTGTAAATGTTTTCTAATCAAGTAGGTAGGAAAGTGATGACTTAGTGTGTCTGGGAGGCACCCAGCATCATATTTAGTATTGGACTTGTTTAAAATCCAGTCATGAATGGATTGTCGTTTGTTGTGTTTGTCAGTGTGTGTGGGATGGTTGATTCTTTGACAGAAATTATATTGGTTAATAAAATTTGTTGGGGGGTTGGGAAGAGCAGGTGGTCCAGTCAAGTTTAAAATCACCAAGTGTTAGAGTTTCATGGCTAAAGGTAGTAGATGCCCATTCAAGGATGTTTTCAATATGCTGGATGTTTTTTTAGCAGGGAGGAGGTAGATAGCTATAAAGATAATGGACTTATGGTTATTTAAGTCTAGGTGTGCTACTGAAATGTCTAAGTTTGGGATATCAGGTGGGGTAGAGTTGAGTTGTACCAAATGAAGATGTTCTTTAAACAAAATGGCAATGCTGCTTCCACGTCTATCTACTCTGTCATTTCTGAGGATGCTATAACCACTATGTAGAAATTCTGCAGACTTAATATG
Organism: Protopterus annectens; assembly: GCF_019279795.1. Taxonomy (NCBI): domain Eukaryota; kingdom Metazoa; phylum Chordata; order Ceratodontiformes; family Protopteridae; genus Protopterus; species Protopterus annectens. Next base: position 275,008,031 of record NC_056738.1, on the reverse strand, counting down.
AGGCTTAAGCCATGTTTCAGTAATGACAAATGTATCGTGGGAGTAGAGGGCAATGGTAGCAAGAAATTAATGGATTTTGTTTATCAGGCTCCTCAGGTTGGTATTAATGATGAGAAGGTCAGAGTTACTGTCTTTCAGGGGAATATGGGAGTTAGCAGTGGAGTTGATTAGGTTATCAGAGTTAGACATTTGGGAGGGAGGTGAAGAGAGCATGGATAGTGTTGGGCCTGGATTAGGATGGCTATCACATTGAAGTTTGATATTGGTAAGGCAGTGGAGGGCAAGACATTTTAATTTTAGCTAGGGGACATGGGAAGCATTCGGTAGCAGAGGAGCTGGAGCACTACTAACGGACAAATTATTCTTCCTGGGTTTTAGTAAATTAATTTAGTTTATGTATGCATTTATTTAGTTATTTTTGTTAACAGGGTGGGTGCACTGGTCTGGAAACACTTTTCAGTTGTGACCCGGATTGTAGCCCAGAAAGCTGAGATAGAGTAATGCACTGGTGCACATAATGCAATTACTGTGATTCTGGCATATGTTATTGCACATAATGCATTAAGTAGTCATTGATGATAAATGTGCAAACTTTGAGTTAACTAAGATAAGGTACCTGTAAAGACCATAAAATGCATTTTGTCATGAGCAACATGTCAAGTGAAGGTTGAACAGAATTGAGTATTAATGCAATCAAATAACTATGTATTTAAAGTACTTGCACAGTCTTTTAAACATTGACTACTCACATTAGCCTGTATTTTGTAATGCAGAGTTTATATACTTTTTCAAGAACTATGGATTCTTGAATTGATTCCTCTTTTGTGTGTGTGTGTGTGTGTGTGTGTGTGTGTGTGTGTGTGTGTGTGTGTGTGTGTGCGCGCGCGCGTCTCTCTCAATCTCTCTCTATGTGTATAGCTCTGTGTGTGTTCGTGTGCGCATGCTTTTGTCTGTGAGTTTGCGTTTTAATTTGTTTGCTTGAACATGTGGGGAAGCTGTATGATCAGGGTCCCTTTTCAGTCACGACCTTATGTAAAGCATAAAGAAAGTAGAATGCAATGTTTGCAGATTTAAGTAAAGTTCATATAATGTTTTATAATTGTGTAGTAAAATTTAGTAATATACTAAACACAGAAGTAAGTCGTCAGTAATGCATAAAATTGGTTTGATTACCTAAGATACCAAGTACCATCCTGTTGTAAGGATTAAACTGTCCTGGGACTAAATTTGATTTGCATAGTCTGTTATATAACTGTGCTGTGACAACTACAGATACTTTCTTCAGTGAGAAATTCCTTGCATGTTGTCTTAAATCTATATAGAGCCAGACAGCTGACAGTTTCACTTGGAAGGGAATCCAGTTGCTGAGGGCCTGAGCAGGAAAAAAAATCCTTAGAAGTGCAAATGATACATCAGTTGTGTTTATTTATTTTAATTTGTTGACGTTTGGTGCCCTAGGCAAAAGGGCTCCACAGCACCCCCCACACAACCTGGTGCCCCCATTCTGGTCTACCTACACCATCCCTATTACCTTTTTCTTTATTTTTCCCACAGTTTGTCTTAATTTTCAGCTTTTCCTATATTCATTCAATATATTTTAAACAAACCATTTCTTTACTACTAAAAAAAAAAAAAAACAAACAAAAAAAAAACAACAATAAATAAATACTGGAAATGCACCCCTGATGGAGTGGTGCCCTAAAGGGGCTTATGCCTAAGGCTGACTGTGTAGATCAGGATAATCCGATTAAGTCCATGGCCCATTTTCAGCAGAGGTCAGGGAAGAAAAGTTCTAAAAGAAAACTAGTATATAATGTTGTAATAACTTAATATCTGCACCAACTGAAAAGGCCACTGAAATACCCCACAAAGAGAAGCCGTGGCCTCTAACACCTGTCCTGTGTGGGCAGGCTCAAATCACTTTTACTCTATTTGGAATCATACAGATTGCTCAGGGGTGATCTGTGTCTTGCCTGCATGGCAGTCTTGGACCTTGCCCTACTAGAGATACTCCATATCCATAAGTCTAACTCCTCACGCATTACCCGCTCGAAAGGCCTGAATATAATATGCAACATCAACAAAACCTGCTGGAAAAACAGGTTTGTATTCCAGAGAGTGCCCTGGATCTGGAATAGACTTCCCATACATTTCAAACAGAGCACCTCACTGACCCTCTTCAAGCACAACCTTGATGAGTGGATGGGAAACCAAAAATTTTTCCCAGGGGTTTCACTGTGTCTCTCATTGACAGGGGTGACAGGTGCTGAGTGAGGTTTCTTTTTGGGGATAAACTCTTGGCTAGGCTTGTAAGGGCCCCGGGGCCATTAACTTAGTGGCCTCCTATGATCCTTAAAGAAGACAACATGTAGTGATTAATACAGATGGTAATATGTAGGGTGTATAATTGAAGAATGCTTGTACTACAGCCAGGACAGACAGAGGCTGAAGGCATAGATTAAGTGATAAGTGGAGTAAGAATAAAGAATGTGTGGAATAAATGTTGGTGCTGAGGGGTGGCAGTGTAGTCATTGTAGGTTAATTTGATTGATGATGTGAGAAATCCAACTGCTGTTTTTAATTTAATGTTGCTATGCAGAGATCTGTAATGATTCGTGTTTAATATTTTGTAAATTAGATTACACATCAGTAGCTTATCTGTAGCAGGACAGGGAGCAAAGGTAGCCTCAGTCAGGGTGAGTCAGTGATGCCACACTTATAACAATGTGCTGAATTTTCCATTCTGTTCTCTAGCTTCCTTTGTGAGGAGCTTTTACGTGCTGAAGCATGTTGCCAGACACACCTGTGCTTCGAATGTGGCTTGAGGTTTGGATGTAAACCTTTGTCATTTAGAAGAATGCACAGATCTTGGCTTTGTACTTGAGAATAAGAAAGTTACTTGTAGTTTTCTGCAGTTTCTATTAATAGAGGCTTATGCATTTTTAGGTTTAAGTGAACTTAATAATTCTAATAAACATTTTCACCAGAGCTTTGTTGGAATGCTGAAAAAATATACTTTGTATATTCTTCCTAATGTTGTACTGAAGGGGAATTGTTTTTTTTTTTAATTGTTTGTATACTTTACATAAGGGAGTCGGCATTTCTTAGTGTGTCTTAGTGCATACAAAGTTTGATGCTTGGCGGTATCATACTTCCCAACCTCTTAATGCAAGAAATCTGGTCAAGGCCTGAAATAATGGGGGGGGAAAGGTACAAAAATAGGGACATATTTTAAATATTGCTCTTATAAAACTTAGTTGCTAGAATAAAAAGGTTTGTGTTAGCATGCATTTTGTGAAGGATATGAAGTTCAAAAAGTCTAATATATTTCAGTAATTGATGACTTCAACCCTCTGTGATTTGCCAGACAACCAAATATTGTAGGAGGAATGAACCAAAAATAAGGCCAAAATACGGACAGTTAAGAGGTATGTATCATGCTAACCTTTTCCTTCCTTCTGTTTCTGGTTAGACAAGGAACAAAAGTCTAACCAAAACTACAGCCATAAATCTCATTGTTTGTAAGAGGACTTCAGAGCCCTGGTCCTTTCCAGCTGCCATTGGAAGTGATTTATTTTGCTAAACATTCACAAAACTGAGCAAGAATTTTTTTAAACCTACAAAGATCTTCTGATAACCTGGAATACCACTACATCTACACCTGCATTTTTGAAAGGGCATTGTTATGATGTGGGCTGTCCCTTGGACTTCTAACATCATCATGCTGTGCTGTGCTATCCATCTTTTCTTGCAGCATTTGCATTAAAAACTTAAAGCTGTACTGCTGAAAGTATGTTATCATGATGTGTGTTACGCCTGAGTGGTGGCTTGTACAATTCATGCCTTGGTCTTGTAGGTGTTATTTCACTGAAGTCATGGTTGTTGTATGATGAATTAAAGAGTAGAATCAGGACCAGAATCTGGGCCAGGCGGGCTGGCATTTGACAGTGTGATGCAGTCCAATAGCAGACACAAACCAATACATGTTGTTGCAGATTTGTTCGACTGCATATGAAGTTATTTAATTTATTCAGTATATTTCCTAAATATTGCTTGCATTCCAGACATTTGGCAGCAGACTCACTAGTAAGTTCCTTTTCCTTTCTTAAAAATGTGATGTCCTTCAAGGATGCATCTGCAGTCCTTACAAATGGGTTGTCCTGTCGTCAGGCAGCCCTTCGGTCGGCCGGATTCCAAAGTCTGGGTCTGGCCTCGGCTGGTGTCGCACTTCACCCGACGTCATCTCTGCTGGTCTTCGGGTATAAAGGCATCAGCCGACGCCATTTTCCTCAGTCTTTCTTGCCGCGTGGCTGTTCGCAAGTGCCGGTCGGTCAGATCCAGAGATTACTACTACCGAATACTACTTCGAAGACTTCTAAAAAGCTAAGTACCCCGTTGGGGACTCTTTCTTGCCTCAGCCGATGTCAGAAAAAGTGAATAACTGTTTAACTTGTGGGAAACAAATACCTCATAAAGATTTCCACTCTTACTGCTTACCTTGTTTAGGCCCAGACCACGACGTAGCAGCCTGTTTAGCCTGTGCTTCCTTCAACCGATGAACGCTTAGGCGTCGGTCGGAGTTTGCTGAACAGTTTTTCGGCTCAGATTTTGCGTACATTATGCCGTCGGATCCTCCGACTTCTCAAATTGTTAAGAACCGCAAAGAAAAGACCGACACTCGCGGTCCGCGGTTTCGGCCGAAACCACGGTTAAGCAAACCGCGAGTGTCTCGGTTTCAGTCAAAACCGAGCAAACGGGTCAATCTTCAGCCGAATCCATGACTACTACCGAGGCCCCTGCTACCCTAGTTGAATCGGCCTCTGAAGTTTTGCCTACTAATGTGGTTTCTCTAGAATTATCGGACACCATCCCTTTGGATGTCTCTACCCCAGCACGTGGTGCTGCTAGGCCTCCTGCAGCCATGTCTATAAAGGCCTTTGCCAGGGCTAAAGCAGCCAAAACTGCTAAGTCTGTGCCTGTTAAGCCCCCCTCTCACAGGCCCAGTTCCAGTTCCCAAATGCTTACTCTGGCAGAGGATCTCATCTCTTTAATAAGGGGATCCCAATCTCACCCAGACAGGGCCTCTCAACCTCCAGAAAAGAGACCTAGAGCAGAGCCCCCTGAGCCAGTGTCCTCAGATGACTCTTCTGATGATTCAGACAATACAGACCATCCAGAAGCTCCTTTTTCTACTTATGAAGATTCCGATGCTGAAGAATCTATACCTTCTGCCTCTCCACCAGAGGAATTTTCCTTTGGGGAAACCTTACATGCCATGAGAGAGCAATTCCAATGGCAGGGCCGAGATTTCTCAGATTCAAGAAAAAGGCTTAGGACCTTTCTACACTTACCGCAACATAGGCCCTTAGCTATACCTCCAGTTCTTCCTGTTGTGGATGATGCATTTAATGATGCTTGCACTGCTCCTGATACTTTACCTCCAGCCCCTGCCAAACCCGATAGGTTTTACAGGGTACCGGACACTCATCACCACTTATACAAGGCTCCTCTTGCAGATCCTGAGACTATCTCCCAGGGGCCTAAGGCAGTAGCTTCGACCTCAGCGAAAAACCCTCTCCCTTCTGAAAGGGAATCCAGGTCCTTAGAGAGATGGGGTAAAAAAGTATACACCTCTGCTACTCTCTCAGCTAGAGCTTTGAACTGTCAGTTTCATATGATCCAATACCAAGAGTTTATGCTTGATCAGTTAACTAAGAAACTGTCCTCTGATGATTCCTTAGATAAGAAATATGTTTTAGAAATGGTGAATAACATCCAGCAGGTTAGTAACCATTCTTTAAAATGTGGCTATGATGCACTGGAGGCTTCATTTAGATCAGCCATGACTGGCACAGTTATAAGAAGGCATGCATGGTTGAAAGAACAGGTCTTGCCGGATCATGTTAAAACAAAGCTATTAGATGCTCCTATGGATAAGGTCAGTCTATTTGGTCCTCCTGCTCAACAAGTAATGAAGAAAATGGAAGGGAAGGCAAAATCTGTACAAACAGTTAGATTTCTTACAGGTTCAGCCCCCAAGGTTTAGCAGGAACTGGCCTTCCAAGAATTGGTCCTTTCCAGACTCCTCTAAATCTCAGAGAGGCAGGAATAGACGTTCCAGAGGCAGAAATCAATCCAGAGGAGGTGCCTACAGAGGACGCCAGTGGCAAGGCAATAACCAACGAGGCACAGACACAACCACTACCACTGCAACAGGACAATCACAGTGACTTGGCTCTGACACCGCCTACCAGGGAACAAATAGCAGCACCCTTAGGCGGAAAGTTAGCCTTATTTTCAACAAATTGGCACTATATCACAAGAGACAAGTGGATTTTGCAAACTATAGACCAAGGCTACAGGTTTCATTTCCACACCTTACCAGTAAAAAGAGGAATGCCAAACCTACCACCAAATCAAAAGACAGAAGCTCTAAAACAAATAGCTCAATTAACAAAGATGAGAGCTGTGGAAAGGGTACCACCTACAGAACAGGGCAAAGGATTTTACTCCAGACTCTTCCTAGTACCAAGAAAAGAGAAAAGTTGGAGACCTATTCTCGACCTGTCCGCTTTAAACACATTCATCATTGTTCCAAAATTCAAAATGCTGACCCTACAGCAACTTCTTCCCATGCTGGGGAAGGAGTGTTGGCTGGTAACTCTAGATCTCAAGGAGGCATACCTGCACGTCCCCATACGACCAAATTGCAGAAGATACCTCAGATTTCTTGCAGGATCAGAGCATTATCAATTCTCAGCATTGCCCTTTGGCTTATCTACTGCGCCCAGAGTGTTCACGAAATGCCTGGCAACAGTAATCGCTCATTGCAGGCTACAGGGAATCCAAATTTACCCATACCTGGACGACTGCCTGATACAAGCGGACAACAAAAGCAAGCTGACACAAGACTTACAAAGAGTCATTTGCTTACTACAAGCCCTGGGATACACAGTCAATTTAAAAAAGTCAAGACTGATACCATCCCAAACAAGAACATTCTTGGGTGCAGAATTGGACACAGTAAAACAGATGGCATTCCTAACTGCAGAAAACAAGAACAACTTCCTCTTTACTTCTTGGCATTAACAAAGCAGAACAAACTAACAGCAAGGAAAGTACTGCAGGCCTTGGGCTTCATGGCATCCTGCATAATCCTGGTCCCCCATGCCAGACTGCATATGAGAAAGCTACAGTGGTACCTAAAGAATTTATGGTCTCAACACAGGCACAGCTTAGAAACCGAAATACCACTAATCCCATGCCTGAAACAAGAGTTCCTATGGTGGGCTCAAGCATGCCAGTCAAACCCAGGTTTGTCTTTCCACAACATTCAAACAAGCCAAACCATCACAACGGACCTCAGACCTAGGTTGGGGGGCCCACATGCTGGACAAATGCATTCAAGGCTTATGGACTCCAGATCAGCTGCACCTGCACATAAATCAAAAAGAAATGCTGGCAGTAAAACTAGCAATCCAGAATTTCAGACCATTCCTCAAAGAAGGCCAATTGATGATAAGGACAGACAACACCACAGTCATGTGGTACATCAACAAACAGGGAGGCACTCATTCATACCCCCTATGTCGAATGGCTCTGGACCTATGGAATATGGCTCTGAGCTACAACATTCAGTTACAGGCAATATTTGTACCGGGAAAAGAAAACATCCTAGCAGACATGTTAAGCAGAACTACCTCGGATGCTCACGATTGGATGCTACACCCGGACATCTTCAAGGCCATCACAAAGAAATGGGGAATGCCACAAATAGACCTATTCGCATCCCCACTCAATCACCAGCTCAAGAAATTCTGCACAAGGACATACCACCCACTTGCTTGGAAGGTGGACTCGCTATCCTTCAGTTGGAAGGGCCTGACAGCATATGCATTTCCACCTCTTCCTTTGATGCACAAGGTACTACTGAAAATCAAAGAGGAACATCCAAGGATAATTCTGATAGCTCCAAATTGGCCAAGACAACATTGGTATCCATTGCTGAGGAGCATGTCTCGGGGGGGAACGTGGACACTACCCCTGATTCCTTTGATGTTAACTCAGAGCGACTACAACATCCTGCATCCAAACCTGAAAACTCTGCAACTGACTGCCTGGAACATTACATAAGAGCAACTAACCCAGATTTATCCCAAAGGGTTAAAGACATTATCCTTGAGGCCCGCAGACCTTCAACAAGAAGGAACTATGCAGGAAAATGGAAAAGGTTTGTCATTTGGAGTACTGAAAGAGGGAAAGATGTGTCAAAGATAGATATTTCCAACATCCTGGAGTATTTGGCAGAGCTTCTCCATACAGGCCTGTCCTATTCCTCCATCAAGATACATGCATCAGCTATTTCTGCAGAATACAGCTTCGATCCCCTGTCTTCTCACATCCTCTACTCAGGCAGTTCCTCAGAGGAATCAAGAATGTAAAACCTCCTAGGAAACCACCATTACCAGCATGGGACTTGAACTTTGTGCTAGAAAAATTGACACTCCCTCCATTCGAACCAGCAGCAACAGCAGATCTTCAACACCTATCCTGGAAAACTGCTTTCCTACTGGCAATTACTTCAGCAAGAAGGGTTTCGGAACTACAGGCCTTAATGGCAGTACAACCCTTCCTAATCTTCCATCAAGATAGAGTGTCCATGAGAACTAATCCTACATTTATGCCTAAGGTGGTATCCAGAGTGTCTCTAAACCAGGCAATCCACCTACCTACCTTCTTCCCAAATCCACAGAACAGGGGGGAAAGACTGCTGCATACCTTGGATGTACATAGACAGTTGCGCTACTACCTGGACAGAACCAAGGGCAATAGAAAAACTGACCAGCTTCTAGTAGCTTATGCAACAGGAAGGGAAGGAAAAGCAATTTCCAAACAGACAATCTCCAAGTGGATAGGAAATTGCATAAGATTCTGTTACTCCTACCATGGAAAGCAAATTCCACAGAACATAAGGCCTCATTCTACAAGGGCTACAGCCACTACCACAGCTTTCTTACGAGGAGTGGCTACCAAGGACATTATTGAGGCTGCTACTTGGACCTCCGTGCATACATTTGCCAAGCATTATAACTTACCTCTATACTCTAGATCCCGAGCAGGGTTTGCCACTGCTGTTTTGCAAGGGATCCTAACTACACCATAATTCTTCTTCCTCCTCCCTAGTTTGGCTATGGTATTCTACCCATTTGTAAGGACTGCAGATGCATCCTTGAAGGACATAGTACAGTTTTGTACCTACCATAAATGTAGATGTCCGAACAGGATAGCATCTGCAGTCAGGATTACCCACCCTCCTTCCCTCTGTGGTACTCCTAGGGTATTTACCCACCTAATAGCTAGCTGGGGGGGATCTCTTATGGTGTATTTGTTTGTATATATGTACATACATGCTTATTTTTTGTGTTTGCCTTCTACTTTTTGGAAACATTGGCATTTACCCAAAAATTTAGCTTTCCAAGAGGGCAATTGGCATCTGGGGCAAGAAACACTGAGGAAAATGGCGTCGGCTGATGCCTTTATACCCGAAGACCAGCAGAGATGACGTCGGGTGAAGTGCGACACCAGCCGAGGCCAGACCCAGACTTTGGAATCCGGCCGACCGAAGGGCTGCCTGACGACAGGACAACCCATTTGTAAGGACTGCAGATGCTATCCTGTTCGGACATCTACATTTACGGTAGGTACAAAACTGTACTTTCCTGATGTCACTTTGTTTACAGCACTTAATAGTTGAGCAGGTTATTTGTTGAAGGTAGTACACACTATTAAACCAAGCTTATCTGCCTGCTTCCTCCGAGAGTGTCTTATATTGTTGTTTATGACATACAAAATTATAACTTTTTTCTTCCTAGCACTCAACTGAAAATGTTTCCCAGCTAGACATTCTTAGTCATCAAATGTAAATCATTAACTACATAAATAACATGATTATTTTTGCAGTGTGTGACTCATGTTGTTTTTGTGTAATCTCTGATTTCCCCTCCCTCCAACCACAGTGTGAATGCTCTCTCCTGTATCACCCTGATGGGTTTCCTTTCATGCACAGCTATTGCTCTTGAGAACAGACATCTCAGGAGCAGACTTCCAGCCAGTGTTATGATTCCCCTCAAACCTCCCATCAAGGAAGGTAGGCATCAGTTCTCCAGAAGACGCCCTAACTGGTTTCTCAGTAGTAGCATTAAAATCTGAACCCCTGTGACTAGCACTTGCTCTAGAACCTGCTAGAAAGCACTAGGAAGCCTTAAACTGATACAAGCACTCAACTCTCCTTGTAAATAAGGAGAAATTAATCGTAGGCACTAAACAGCCTGTAATTGCAAAGTACCTTGCAAAGGTAAGGGGAAACAGCTCTTGTACTTTACAAAAAAAGCACCTAAACAGGCATGTCCAAGGGTCAACTTCCGGTGATTTCTCCCGTCACCTGGTGAATCTAGGCATACTGGGGCAATGCAGCAACTGCTTCATGTACACAGACAATCCTCTCCTCCTACCACTTAACACTGCAACCTGTGAGAGATGCACTTACATAGCCAACCTGGAAGCAAAGCTCTCTCCAGCCAAGATTGTGCTAGACACTCACGAGGAGAAGGTTAACACCTGCACTACACCTCAAGCAACACATAGCCCTTCAAACCTACACCGTCAACACCCACACATAGCAACACTAAACCCACATATACAGAGGCCCTTAAAATTAACCTGCCCAAGTAACAAGGACCTCCGAAGCTGAAACGCAAACAAACACGAGTCACAACCAAAGTGACACAGCTCACAACACCAGTGTGCTACTCAACACCAGCCCCTAAAGCAAGAAAACGTACCCAGCACTTTAGTCATAGGTGACTCTATAGACAGGCACACTGATGTTCCACTCACCAGGCTGAACAAGGAGAAAATTACAGTCAGCTGCCTGTCGGGTGCCAGGATCCGCCACATAATGCATGCACTCAAGTCACTCCACAACAAGTACAAATACAACTCATTGTCCATGTTGGAGTGAATGACTTGAGGCGTACCTCCCTGGACTACATGAAAAGAGACATGGAACAGCTCTCGGATCATGTGGCCCAGGCAGGTATGATTCTAGCCCTGAGTAACATCCTGCCTTCGCCCAGAATGATACCACAGTATAAGGACAAAATGGTTGACTTCAACAACTGGCTAAGCTTCTGGTGTCATTCAAAGGGGGTCCAGTATCTGTCTGCCTGGAACGACATCATCAACAAACCATGATGCTTTGCCAGAGATGGCCTGCACCTGTCGCCCCTGGGATTCAGGTTACTGGCTAAAGCTCTTGCCACCCCTGCAGTGCCTTTTTTAGGCAAGGTTCAAAGGACAAAACCACCACCGTAACAGATACAAGCATGCAAAATCTGAAGGTAATGCTACTCAATGCTAGAAGTCTAAACCTCAAAATGCACTCTCTTGAGGCACTCCTAAAAATGGAGAACATAAATATCTGTGCAGTAACTGAGACCTGGTTCAAGGCTCCAGAGAGCACCCCTGCAGTACCATGCTACAACTCTTATTACACTTTCCGGCCACCAAACCAAGACCGAAACACTAAAGGTGGAGGAGTGTCCATATTCACCAAGGATATTCACACCTCCAGGCTAGTTGCCCAACACAATGCATCTGAAATTCCAGGTGCAACTAACACTAGTTAAGACTGCAATCCAATTGTAGCTTGCTATAGATCCCCCACCATGCCCCAAGATTCGAACTACACCTTTCTAAACATACTGGAAAATATTAAGATGCAACCAAACACCCTAATACTGGGTGATTTCAACTACCCTGCCATTAACTGGGAAAACTACTCTGGTACCAACACCTTTTCCCAACGGTTCTTGGAATTCATAAATTCCAATGCCCTGGATCTACTAATCCATTGTCCCACCAGGGGCTCCAATATCCTAGACCTGGTCATTACCAACATGGGAGATAGATGCTCCACACCAGTGGTCACCCCCTCATTGGCCAGGTCTGACCATAAGCTAATCACCCTTGACATCCACATCCCACCTCCAGCCCCCCCCCCAGTAAGGAAACCTCCATAAAAAACTTCTCCAAAGCCAACTTCATGCTACTCAAGTCAGAAGTGACAAATGTCATGACACCCATGCAAACGGGAGCTGAAAGTTCGACTGCTGAATCCTACACTAAGGCACTGTAAGAGCACATCCACTTGTGCATGAATCGTGCCATCCCAAATAGAACCAAGACGCTCTTCTCCAAAAAAAGGAAGCCAATCTGGTGGTCACCTGCCATAAACAAACTATACAACAGGAGGAAGAAACTGTTGCAGAAAAGAGGAAAATCCCAGGATGCAAAAAACTCCCTTACCAGCCTCAGTAAGAAGCTGAGATCCCTCATAAAATCCTCCAAAGCTAGTTACGAAAATAAAATTGCCAAAGATTCCAAAGACAACCACAAGGCATTCTATAGTTATGTCAAGAATCTAAATGTCAATGCTCAGATCTGCTCTGAGCTACAACAGAATGGCATTAAATGTACTGATCCCAAGGATATTGCCAATATCCTGGCAGATCAATTTAGTGCCAACTTCACCCCGTCTCACCCCCTAAAGGGCCCATCTCAATACCAAAAGATTGCCAAATTCTGGTAATCACGGCCACACAGGTAGAAACCACACTCTCCAAAGCTAAGAATACAGCATCCATGGGACCAGATGACATCCCGGGCTGTGTACTACATGAACTACAAAATGAACTGGCACCTCACCTAAGTGTCATGTTTGATCATAGCCTCACCTCAGGCTTCATGCCCACTGAATGGCGCACAGGTACATTTATCACACTCCACAAGGGGGGATCCACCTTGGATCCCAGGAACTACCATCCCATTGGTCTGACGAGCCTGATCTGCAAGGGCATAGAACACATTATCATGGAACGTATAAACAAAGACATTGGCAACCTTCAGACAATGGACCCCACCTAGTTTGGGTTCATGAAGGGCTGATCTTGTCTCCTGAACCTGACTGACTTCTTTGAATCAGTCTCCAGAGCTGTGGACAAGGATAAGGTGGTCCACACAGCCTATCTGGACCTCGCCAAGCCCTTCGACACCATCCCCCACTCTGGAATCTTAGATAAACTTACTAAGCTGGGCATAAATCCCTATGTCACTTGATGGGTTGCCAACTGGCTTACTGACAGAACCCAGACTTTAAAAGTAGCTGACTCCAAGTCCAGCTCCAGATAGGTGACAAGTGGAGTACCTCAGGTTTCAGTCCTGGACCGCTCTTGTTTGGCATCTACTTCTCTGAAGTACAGGCCAATGCTAAGAGACTCTGGCTAACAAAGTTCACAGATGACTGCAAGCTGGGAGCCATTACTGAATCCCCAAATTATCTGCATACTCTACAAAAAGGCCTTACAGAAACAGATGCTTGGTGCCAGAGCCATGGGCTCAAGCTGAATGCCAAGAAATGTATAGTTATCCCCTTTGGGAAAAAACATGTATCCGTGAATTACCATATAGGTGGCAAACATGTATCCGTGAATTACCATATAGGTGGCAGTACACTAAACACCGAAAGTGTGATGAGAGACTTAGGGACACAGGGGGACAGTGGTCTCACTTTCGATAACCACATCGCCACAACAGTCAGGAAATCCTTCTATGTGGCACACCTCATCACTAAGGGCTTTTCATCCAGAAAAAGGAGCTCATTGTCCCACTGTACTCATCCCTCATTAGACCCGTTATAGCATACAATGCCCCTTTTGGTATGTACCTCACAAGACATCTGCAACAGCTGGAAAGGCTGCAGAAATACCTCACTGAAAGAATCACAGGCCTAAAGAAAATGCCCTATGCTGACCATCTAAAAAGCTCCAGCTATACTCTGTGGCATATTGTCTACTCAGAGGCGATCTCTGTTTAACATACAAGGCCATGTCAAACCCTGAGCTGTTGGACATGCTCCATTTAAAGAAATCCCAATCCTTTAGAGCCACATGCTCCAGGGATCTAAACCTTGTCATCACAATGAACAAAACATGCTGGAGGGGATAGGTTCCTGACCCAGAGACTCCCCATACTCTGGAATAGACTGCCCATACATGTCAAGCAGAGCACCTCCTTGGCCCTCTTCAAAAGGAACCTTGATGATTGGATGGGAGATAGGAAATTCACCTCGGGGATCACGTCAGTCCCCCTGCTAGACAGGGGGTCCAGGGAAGTAAATACTGTGGGAAGAAATATCCAGTGACTGTTATGGCTAGGCTTGTATAGGCCCTAGGGCCAATAGCCTAGTACCAACCTATGAACGGTTTATATCCTGCTTGTCTAATATTTCGTCAGGTAAAGCACTGGCCATCTTTTTGATGCCAGATTTACTGTCCAAAATATAGTTGCTAGAGTTCCAGGTGCATACTCTCCCTTTTTGCCAAAAAGCCAACACAGGGTCTTTGATTTGTTAATTAGTTTGACTCTACTGCTAGGGTTCCTTATTTCAGAATTTTCTCCTGGTTTCCGATCCAGCACTGGCCTTCACTGAGTCTGATGGTGATCACATGGCAAGCATATTGGATCAGGCAAATGGTGCCCATCTGCATGCTTGTGAATTTAGTTCAGCTCATAACCCAGATGTCTGAATGAGATCCACCATGAGTTCTTGAAACATCATACACAAATAAAAACGTCCAGATAAAAGACCCACTATAACCTGATAAGTATCAGTACCTGAGATTTACTATTGTAATGCTTTTGTTGAAACAATACAAAATGAATGATAATTTAACTTTGTGGGGTTGATTTTTTTAATTATTAAAATGTGTGCATTAAAAAAATAAACAGCTAGCTTAAGCACTTATATGTATTGGGTTTACTTGCATCCAGTAGAGACAGAATTCCTTCAGCTTCTTAATCAGAGAATGCACTTTCAGAAGGTCATGCATGTTCATGATGCTATCTAGTAGCACTTTATAAAGCAGTCAACAATTAATGACTGTCAGAACATGCTGAAATGTGTACTATTTATTTATTCTTTTTTACATTTGTTAACCGGGAGACTCCAGCTGGATATATGTCCATTTTCAATGGAGGCCTGGGGAGAAAAGCTCCAGAGGAGTAAAATCATTAACAAGAGAAAGACATGTTAACCAAAAGGTTCATTAGACGATATATAGAGTACACAATCTTTATACTTCTTATAGAAGTGTAGTAAATATAAGATAGTGAGTTAACCAAAGAGTGTATTTGCCAACATTCATAGGCTACATTTATTTATACATGTTATAGTATAGCAGGAAGATAGAATAGATAACTTCCATAGGTTCATAGGTTCATACTAGGCAATCTCCCCTAGGGCATTTTTAAGCCTAGCCAGAATGTGTTTGCTTTCGCCACCCATTTTAAATTTATTTTGCTATGCCCTTTTTCGAGGTTAGTATACTGTGCCTCTGTCTGGCAGTGACACAGAAGTGATACCCGGGGTAAACCTACGATCTCCCATCCACTCATCAAGATTCCTCTTGAAGAGAGTCATTGAGGGACTCTGCCTAACCTGGACTGGGATTTTATTCCAGAGTGAAGGGAGCCTCTGGGTTATGAATCTGTCCCTCCAGCATGTCCTATTTATTTCAGTGCTGAGGTTCAAGTCTCTCGAGCGCATAGCTCGATGGGATTTGGATTTTCTGAGGTGCAGCATGTCCATTAATTCCGGGTTGGACATGCGTCAGGCACAGATCGCCTCTGAACAGGCAGTATGTCACTGAGTAGAGCTGGAGTTTCTTTAACCGGGCAGCATATGGCATCTGTTTGAGCCCTTTGATCCTCTTGGTGAGGTACTTTTGGGGTCTTTCCAGTTGCTGCAGGTGTCTGGTAAGGTACATCCCAAAAGGGGCATTGTACTCAATTATGGGCCTGATGAGGGATGAGTAAAGAGGCACAATGACCTTCCCTGATCTAGATGTGAATCCCTTCATGATTAGGTGGGCTATATAAAATGTTTTTCTAACCACTTTGGCCACGTGGTTGTCAAATGAGAGATTGCTATCAACTTGGGTCCCCAGGTCCCTAATTACTTCTTCTGTACTTAATGGATTACCACCCATTTGGTAATTTGTGGGCACTTTGTTTTTGCCAAAGGGGATGACTATACACTTTTTGGCATTTAGCTTGAGGCCATGGCTCTGGCACCAGTTGTCTGTTTCTATGAGGCCCTTTTGGAGGATGCTTGTGTCGGCTGGAGAGTCGATTATGGCACCCAGTTTGCAGTCATCTGTGAACCTGGTCAGCCACAGTCCTTCCGTGTTGGCCTGTACCTCCGAGAAATATATACCGAACAAGAGAGGTCCCAGGACGGAGCCTTGTGGGGCACCACTTGTAACTGGTGTGGAGTCTGACATGGCTCCAGCAATTCTAACCATGTGGGTTCTGTCCTTGAGCCAGTTTGAAATCCATCTAGTGATATAGGGGTTTATATTTAAGCCGGTGAGCTTATCTATAATGCCCGAGTGGGGTATTGTATCGAAGGCTTTTGCGAGGTCCAGGTAGGCTGTGTGGACCACCTTCCCCTCGTCAGTGGCCTTGGTGACTGTTTCAAAGAAATCAACCAGGTTTAAGAGGCAGGATCTGCCCTTAACAAAGCCGAACTGGGTAGGATCCAGTGTCTGTAGGTCCCCAATATCTTTATTTATGAGGTCCATGATGATCCTTTCCATAGCTTTGCAGACCAAGCTAGTCAGGCTTATGGGGCAATAGTTTCCAGGATCCGTTGAGGCACCACCTTTATGGAGAGGGACCACTGTTGCTGTACGCCACTCTTTGGGCACATATCCTGTAGTAAGGCTGAGATTGAACAGTAGTTTTATGTTTGGGTTTAGCTCTTCTTGGAGTTCATGTAGGACGCAGCCCGGGACACCGTCTGGTCCCATTGATGCTGTGTTTTTTGCTTTGGAGAAGGCGGCTCTTACCTGAGCATCTGAGATGTCAGGGGGGCAGCACTCTGCTGGGATAGATATTTGCCCTTTTGGTGGGGAGGAGGGGAGAAGTTTGCGCTGAACCTGTCAGCTAGGATGTTGGCAATGTCTGTGGGTTCGGTGTATTTTTTGTCATTTTGGACTAATTCTGAGCATATCTGGGAATTGCCACCCAGGTTCCTAACATAACTAAAGAAAGCCTTGTGATTATCCGTAGTGTCCTGTGCAGTTTTTCTCTCGAAGCTGGCCTTAGACAATTTTATGAGTGCCCGTAGTTTTTTGCTAATATTGATCAGTGATGCCTTCCCTTTTTGGGATTTTGCTATCATTTAGTAGCTTCCTCCTTCTATTGTATAGTTTGTTTATGGCTGGGGTCCACCAGACAGGACGTCTGCCTTTTGAGGATTGGGTCTTGGTTTTATTTGGGATCGCATGATCCATGCATTCCTGAAGGTGTTCATAGAATGCGTTTATAAAGGATTCTGCGGTCTGGGCCGTATTTTCCACAGGCCAGGCGGCTTTGAAGGAATTTTACTTCCTCAATTCCATAACTCATGCTATACATGAGAGACATGCTATGTCCTTTAGGTTTCTTTACAGTGATCAGTAATACTATTACCCCATGCAGACATTACAAAAGCAGTAGATAAGCTGTTACTCTAGTTGCTGGAAACTATCCAGGGGTAGTGCAGGTACATAATCTGTGATTCAGGAAGTGTGTTTTGAGTAGTTTTTTTTTAATTGGGTGGTGGAGTTATTTATTATGTGGGCTGGAAGGGAGTTCCAGATTTTAGAAATGAAGTGGCTGTAAACGGATCTACCTGCCTCATTTTTAAAGTTTGTTACCTTAAGGAGGTGTTGGGTACTTGATCTCAGGGATCTGGTAGTGGTGTAAGGCTGGAGTAGTTGCTGCAGGGCTGGTGTGTTGCCTGGATGATGTAGTACTTTGTGGGCAAGTGCTAGTTGGTTCACTTGAAAGGTGAGGGGGAGTTCTAGCCAGTTGAGTTTTTGATGCTTTCACAATTGTGGGTACTAGAAGGTGATCCTGTGGCGAATCTGGCTATTTTATTGTAGCAGCTATTTAGTTTGTTGAGCTCAGTTTTTTGGAGATTGGTAAGCATGGGGGGAGGCATAAAGTAGGATTGATAGGCGGTATGTCCTGGCTGTGGTAACCTTAGAGTGACTGGTGAGAAACTGTTGCGATAGAGTAGACCCATTTTTCTGTGGACTCTTTTTATGGTCTGGGAAATATGAATGTCAAATTTAAGGCTGTTGTCAATTTCGAGGCCTAGCAGTTTGGCGTGACTGCTGGGTGTGATGGTGGTGGTGGTGTGAGACAAGATTAAAAAGTTAGATGAGGACGGTGGAGATCTGTGAGGGCTGAAGAGGAGTAATTTAGTTTTGGCTGGGTTTAGAATGAGGTTTTGGTTAGTGATCCATGTTTCTGTCAGGGAAAAGCATTCTTGTATTAGGGAGAGGTAGTTGTCAAGGGAGTTGGCTGCACAGATTATGGTGGTATCATCTGCATATTGGACTATTGAGGCTTTGGGTATGGTGGATGGTAGTTGATTAGTAAATAGGGTGAAGAGTAGAGGACGCAGGATGGAGCCTTGGGGTACTCCTAGGGAGACAGGCAGTAAGGGAGCGAGCTGATTTTTCCATAACTATGTAGGCACTGAAGGATGTAAACCATGATAGCCACTGTATTTTGCATGCTGTTAATTGCCATGGTCATATACCATTCATTTGCACAAAGAGTCATTTACCAGATTTGCTATCAAAATACCTGAAACTACAGAATAAAAGGAAATAGAAGAAGTCAAAGCAGTCTTTGAATGGATCAGTTTATATCCAAAGCAAAATAGTCTTCCTAGTATTCTGGGATTGATTATTGGCGACTGCAGGACTGGCTTATGGCTAACTCTCATCTGGCAGAGAAAGTACAACTTTAATTTAATTTAATTGTATTTTATTTACACTCGGTTGACCAAGTCAGTCCCCCCAGGCCAATGGCACTTTTCATTTGAGACCCAAAGTAGTATAGTGACAAGGGGAAATTTGGTCTGGGCACTGGTGAACGTCTGTGCTTTTCATGAGTACTGCTGGATCTTTTATATTCACCTTAGCTACTGCAAACTCAAGCAGATGGGACCTCAGTTTAACATCTAATCCAAAAGACTCAAGAGTGCGGCACCCACCTTATGTTGCACTAATCCATCTACCTGGTGTAGGAATAAAACTCGCGGCCTTCTGTTTTTCCAGCACGAAAGGCAACTGCGCTACCTGTTCAGTTACTGAGATTCACTTCTCACTTGTTTTCAGTCTGCTAGATTCATTCTCTGTCCTGATGTGTAATGTCTCTGTCAACCATAATTTAAAAAGTAGTCAAAAACTGTAACTATAATTTTAACTTATTTTCAATACTAAAATGATTTTAAAATCACTGACTCAAATGTTACTTATGCTGTGTCTTGCCTTTTTTACTTGTTTGTTTCCGACTGAAAGACCATAGCATAGTCTTATTCCTAAAGAGCAAAGGTGCTGAACGTCTTGAAAATTGTTCTGGAAGTTTAGCACAGAAGATTAAGGTTGTGAGCTTATGGTTTGATCCTGCCAGTCTCCATTTGCATACTGCATGAGTGTGAGTAAGACTGTAGTCACTTAAACATACAGTGCTCTTCACCCAGAAAGAAACTTGTGCCTATTAGCTTTACCTGCTCAATAAACGAGTAAAATAACATGAAAACAGAAGTAAAGTTATTTGCAACTAAATAAATAAAGACTAAAGTTAGCTTTTCATGGCAGTTGGTAACTAAGTTGTGCATTTTAAGATTACTTGAAGTATTAAATCAAATAAGCTACTTCCTGATGGTGTCTTGACAGCCAAGTTCCTGATCCTTTTAAAAATCTGCTTGGTTTTCCATGATTCTAAAAATGACAGCAAGTGTAGAGCTGTAGATTCAAAAAGTGGGGAATCATAACTTTCATGTTGGGAATCAACAGTCTGATGCCTGTTGTTCACCAAATTGTGTCAGTGGCTCTAATGTGTTTTTGGTCAGATGTTTACATTTTTTTCCTCTGTTTATGTTTTGGACTAGCGGCACTAATTAAATGTTATAGTGGTGCTAGTGTCAGTATCAGCACCACCTGATGTATAGCATCAGTTGAAATAGTATTTATTGGCCTTGTTTCATGCCATTGAGTGATATTAGTGATGACATCCAATGCCCACCTGGTCCTTCCCATGGCAACCTAATGAAACTGCAAAGAGCGAATTCTGAGTCCTTAAAATTTCAAAAGTCAGCATTTTCACGTTTTTTTTTTGCAAGGTAAGTTGTGCACCTTGCACGTTCGTTATGGGAGTTCCCCCCCCCCCCCCCAATCACACAGACACAACCTACCAAATGCACTTAGGAGTGAGGGAGGGAAAAAGCTGAGAAATGCTGACTTTTGAAATTGAGTAGTTTTCTTCTTCTCAGTTTTGAGAGTGGACCCCTAAACTATGTCTGCACAGCTTGTCAACTCATTTCTTTCTTTCTTTTGGTGCATCTCTCTGTAGGCATATTTGTGCCTGAAAAAAAAAGAATTTGGAATAGAAAGACCCTGAAAAGAAACTTGTCATTCAGTCATATCCAAGGAGTCTAAGATGATGTTCACATTTAGCTAAAATGAAAATAAAGATTATTAGAAAAAAGGTAGAAGGATAAAACCTAAGTTCAGTAGGAAAAAAAATGTTGAAAAGAAACCAGAAAGGAAAAACCAGTTGAGCAATCTTCCAATAGCACTTAGTTCAAAGGTCTGAATGCCCAAGAAGTCTTCAAACACAGAGTAGCAAATTGTCTTAAAGGATGCAATTGAAATACAACCTTTATCAATCACTGGAGAAAAGAAGCTCAGTTCAGCTGAACCAGCAAATGTCTTTGTCTAGAAAGGTAGCAAGTTGCTTTTGGAGCAGTTTCTGCATAGGAGCCTATGCAGATTTCTAAAGAAGAGAGGAATTACCTGCACACCCTTGAGATGCAGAGGGATGAAGCTTTAACTGTCTGTGGCCCAAACCACTTGTGTTCGATTATCAGCACTGATGTTGGAGGGGGCTGACTGGGGAGGATAGGAATGGGTGACAGCTGGCCCCCTTACCCATTCTTAAGGGAAGGAGGTTTGGTTTGTTGCTTGGGTCCCATATGGGAAGAGCACCAGTTGTTGCATCTGTGGACCCATGGGTCTGGCAGGCATGTTCTGCCAGAGGTGCAGATAGCCCTAACAGTTGTGGAAGACATGCATGTGGGGCACACATGCCTCCTGAGGGTAGACTGCATTAGTGGAGCTCTAGAGAGCTGCCACAGGGGAACTGCAAGGGAAACCCACTAGGTCTAGTAGACTGGCCTGTCCAGGGAACAACAAGGCTGATTAGTTTCCCCAGCCAGGGAATGAACGGGCCATCGGGCTGTCACTCAGGATGGCACTGCTTGCCGTGCACTAAGGAGCAGAGGAAGAGAAGTCACTGGGCAGGACACAGCAGGTTCAGAAAAGGAGAAATCCTTCGAGGAAAGGCAAACTTTCATCTCTGCAGGAACCCACATTGTTTGGAAGCCAGTGATCATCTGCTAGAGGTGACACAAGAAACTGTTCAAATTCAGGGCCACAAGGTGCTAACATTTGTCTTATGTACACCAAACTGTTAGTCAAAGGTACATTCCTCACACTTTTCTGAATCCACTCTTAATATTTATTTTCATTTGTTTACCAGGATAGTACAATTGAACTTGGAGGCCCTTAACAGGAAATTCTTAGGAGAAAAACTCCATTTTTTTTTTTTGGAAAATACATCTGGTTTGAATTAACAAATGGGAATTGTGAAGCATCCATAATGAAAGTTGTGCATATATTACATCTAGATATTGACTGAGATAATCAAACCAATATTGTTAGAAACAAAAGTAGAAATGAACATATATATTGTAAAATATACATCTACAATATCTGACAATGAACAAATCTGTTAATGCACTTATTGTGTATATTGAGGAATGTTAAGCTATATAAAATAGACTGGATTGCTGCTTGAAAAGTGATTGTCATTTAACACTGTGGCAGGTACAAGCATTTGTTAGATGATCCCTCAGTTGTGCTAGAAATTGGTAAGTGTTAGCAATAGTTACAACGTCAAATGGAACAGAGTTCAAGGTGTGATACACTAACAGAGTATAAAGCATTACTGAAGTTATTTGAATTGGTAACAAATACCGGACTTTGATTTTTCATCTTGTAAGAAAAGAAAAAAAAAACACCACATCATTGATTCTTTAAAGATTACTTACATGTGCAACAGCTGAAATATGTGTTAGCATTTGACAACTATTTGATGATTTGGTATTCTTTGCCTTCCGTGTCTGATAATGTTCTTTAAATGGAATAGTTCATTTGCTGAAGGAATTTTGTAGTTTGGGAACAAAAAATGTCTTGTCTGTGAAAAAAATGATGTTGTGTATTCATACAGGTGGATAAAATTCCAGGCATGGGCACTTCGTTTTGGAGCTTTTTTCTCCAACCTTGTGATCATAGGTTCATAGGTTGGTACTAGGTTGTCAGCCTAGCCATAACAATTCCCTGGCTATTTCTTCCCACACTATTTACTTCCCTGGACCCCTGTCTAGCAGGGTGACTGACGTGAACCCTGGGGTGAATTTCCTTTCTCCCATCCAATCGTCAAAGTTCCTTTTGAAGAGGGCCAAAGAGGCACTCTGCTTGACATGTATGAGCAATCTCTTCCAGAGTCTAGGGAGTCTCTGGGTCAGGAACCTATCCTTCCAGCATGTTTTGTTTATTGTGATGATAAGGTTTAGATCCCTGGAGCGTGTGGCTCTGAGGGATTGCGTTTTCTTTAAGTGTAGCATGTCCAACAGCTCTGGGTTTGACATGGCCTTGTATGTTAAGCAGAGATCGCCTCCGAGTAGACGATATGCGACAGAGTATAGCTGGAGTTTTTTAAGGCGGTCATCGTAGGGCATCAAATGACAACTTTGAAAAAAACACTGATGACAGCTTCAGCTTTAAAGATTGCATTCGCTAAATAATGACAAACATTTGAGTTTCAGACTTTATACCCTTCAGAAAATACTTGGTAGTACAAAATGTGTTTTGTTAACTTTTTAAGTGAATTAGAAGAATAATTAAAAATAATCCCTGATTTTGGGGCTTTGTCCAGAATACTTGAACCAAAGAACTTGATAGGTACGAACATACCTCTTAAACTTAGTACAAACATCACGGACATAGTCAAAATAATGGAGGAAGAAATGCCCAAAATCAGATGAAGATTTTAAATTTTGATCTTGTAAACATAAAAAGTTACCAAAATAAGTTTGTTATTGGCTTCCAAAGAATATGAAGTTTTTTTTTTTTTTTTTTGGTATAGTAGTGTAGTTGCTGTAGGCTGTAGGAATCTGGGGCAAAGCCAAAATTACAGAGGATAAAGGTCTAAAATAAGGAACTGAGTTTAAATATTGCTCCTTCATGGCAGGAAGGTGCTAGAATAACAGGTTTTGCTTTAGCTTTCCTTTTCTGAAAGTTGTATGTCATTATTTAGCAGTTGCGGTGCTAAATGATTTATCAGAAAGCTACACACTTTTATGAGAAACAGACCAAAAAATATGAGACAAAAATCATGATGTTCTGCAAAATTTGGACAATGTAAGGTAAGGAGACGGCCTTAATTTTTGTTTTATCCTTTGCTGACTAGGTTTGTCCCATTAGGGCAGTGATGGAGAACCTTTTGGGTTCAGCGTGTCAAAAATTCAGAACATGCCTAACACTGCTTGCGTGTGTGTCCCCCCCCCCCCCCCCCCGCCAAACAAACAAAAATAAAACAGCATGGCTCTCAATACATCAGGGATAAATCTTAACAGAATCAGGGGCAAATCTAGAAATAAGCGATATGGACAGTTTTAAACTACTAGTACTATTAATTTGTGACACTGACAGAAAAAATGAACGTGAATACAGTAAATACACATTTTCTGATGTAAAATTAATCTATAAATCTAATTATTGCCATTATTAAGTGTAAAAAGTTCCCAGTTTTAGGAGGGATTAAGGGGGACAGTTGAGAGGAATGTAATACAGCACACTCCTAGAAATGCAGACTGCTTGCCCTTTGCAGAAGTGTAACCATGAAGAAAAAAACAATGTCAGCACTGCCCTTTACAGACTATCAAGAAAGTATACCAAAATAGTCTTTAAGGTTAATAACTTCCTTACCTCTGTAGCAGTGTTGTTGAATTGGCTCCTGGCACAAAATAATTCAATGCACTTCACACAAGCAACAAATGCAAAAGCAGATGTTCTTCATGTTTCAGTGTTGCAGTCATTACATTTGGGTTATCTGCTTTGCAGTAGCCCTCAGTCGGCCTGATTAAAAAAAGTCTTGGGTCCTGCTTCGGTTGCTGTCCCTTCTTCCATGACATCAGGTTGTCACGGGTATAAAACATGCAGCCGACGCCATTACATCAAGTCTTTCTTGACGTGCGGTGCCCAAAGCAGAAGCAGTTCACAAGTGCCAGTTGGCTGACTCCTGAAATTTTCGTTTTTGAATTTCAGAACCGAAGTCTTCAACTAAAGCTAAGTACCCCGTTGGGGAAAATTTTTCTTGCTCCTTCTGATGTCAGTAAAAGTTAATAATTGCATTACTTGTGGAAAGCAAATACCTCATAAAGATTTTCATTCATACTGTTTTCCTTGCCTAGACCCTGACCATGACATACCTCGCTGTAGGTTTTGTGCTTTATTTAAACAGCATACTATCAGTTGTTGGTATATTTTCGCATCTCAATATTTCGGTTCTCTGTTTAATTATCCAGAAATGTCATTGGTTAGCCTTCTGACTACCAGGATTCTGAAAAAAACATAAAGATAGACAGAGACAGGCCGCCGAGGTCCAAAACTGCCGACGATGCTTCTCCTAAGCCAGTCGCCAGTTTGCCGGTACTCGCAGCCCCTGATACCCGCTACTTCTGACTCGCAAGCCTCTACCGAGACCCATTGGGAGTCCGGTATGTGCTGCGAGATGCTTCAGGTGTGGAACCTGCAGATGTCTTTACATTGGATGGGTACGGAGCCACTGTGCAGGCACTGGCTTCTGAAGGTGTATTCAGGCCTACAGACTTGCATATTAAACTGACGCCTCCTTCTTCATTTAGGCCGAAATCTCGACCCATGCCTAAAAAACAAATGATAAGAATGGCTGAAGATCTTATAACTCTAATCAGGGGAAGCCAACCCCTCCCCCCTTTTAAGCGACCCAGGGCTGAAGCTGTTTATGAATCTTCTGACCAGGATTCTGATTTTTCTGATTCTTCTGATGATCTGGATTTGCCCTTATCTACTTATGAGGATTCTGATGCAGAGGACTCTATTCCCTCTGCTTCTCCTCCTGAGGATTTTTCTTTTGGTGAGACCTTACATGCTCTACGAGAGCATTTCCACTGGGAAAGCCAGGAATTTTCTGATTCTAAAAAGAGGCTTAGGGATTTCTTACTCCTTCCTCAGCATAGGCCTTTTGCTATACCTCCTGTACTGGATATTGTTGCTGATGCCTTTTCAGAATCTAGTTTGGCTTCTGATTTTTTGTCTCCTGCACCCAGAAAACCTGACAGATATTACAGGGTTCCTGATTCTCACAAGTTCCTTTTCAGAAATCCTACTGTGGATCCAGAGACTATTTCACAGGGACCTAAGGGCATTAAGGCTTCTACTGCTAAAAATCCTACCCCCTCTGATAGAGATTCCAGGGTGCTGGATAGATGGGGTAAGAAGGTTTACACTAATGCATCCTTGGCCATTAGGGCTTTAAACTGCCAGTTTCATATGTTAAAGTATCAACAACATGTTATTGGATTGCTTAAACAGAAAATGATGATTCCTGACTGTGCTGAACATAAAGAATTACAGGAGTTAATGCATTCTGCTGAACAGGTTGGAAAACATACTTTGCAATGTGGATTTGATTCATTAGAGGCCTCCTGCAGGGCTGTTGTTACTGGGTCTGTGCTTAGAAGGCATGCTTGGCTTACGGAGCAAACTTTGCCTGATCATGTTAAAGCTAAATTGTTGGATGCTCCCTTAAATCAGGGCCGCCTGCTTGGCAACAAGGCTGAGGAAGTTATAAAAAGGATGGAAGATAAAGCTAAATCTATGCAAACTGTCAGGTTCAGCCTCCTAGATTTAGTAGGCACTGGCCCACTAAGAATTGGTCCTTTCCGGCCCCTTCCAGGTCTTCTCAAGCCAAACCCAGACACAGCAGAAACACCAGGTTTCAGTCCCAAGGGACACACAAGACTAAGCAGTGGGGGGGTTTCCACACACACATCTGGGAGTAGTAAGACTCCCCCCTATGGAAAATTGTCTCAATGACTTGCTTTTAAAATTCCAAGCACTTCCCAACTGAATGCTCCTTTAGGCGGAAAGATTGGTCTGCAGGCCAAAAACTGGGAACTCATTACCCATGACAAATGGGTTTTAAATATAGTGTCCCAAGGATACAGATTTCACTTCCACATGTTACCAACTCCAAGCGGATGGCCAGCTCTACCCCCAAATCAGTGGGCGGAGGCCCAAAATCAAGTACTCTCTCTCTTAAACATGGAGGCTATTCAGTTGGTACCAGAAGAGGAAAAGGGACAAGGTTTCTATTAGAGACTTTTCCTGATACCCAGAAAAGGCAATACATGGCATCCTATCCTGGACCTTTCTACTCTAAACACCTTCCTGGTGATTCCAAAATTCAAAAGGCTGATGCTTCACCAGCTGCTTCCTATGCTAGGCAAAGATGCATGGTTAGCAACACTAGGCTTAAAAGAGGCATACCTGCACATCCATATCAGGGAGTCTTACAGAAGATACCTACACTTCAAAGCAGGCTACATGCACTATCAGTTCTCTGCACTGCCCTTTGGCTTATCTACTGCGCCCAGGGTATTCACAAAGTGCCTAGCTCCAGTCATTGCATTTTGCAGGCAAAGAAATATTCAAATATACCCATACCTGGACGATTGTCTAATTCAGGCAGAAAGCCAGGGCATACTTTTGAATCATCTGGCCTTTGTTCAAAGGGTACAGACTTGTCTGGGGTACACTATAAATGAAAAGAAATCACACCTGGTACCTGTCAACAAATTACATTCCTGGGAGCAAGCTTGGATACAACTTCCCAGATGGCTTTCCTCATGCCAGTGAAACGGATTCATTTGACAACCTACTTCAAATAAGTGGACACAAAAACCCAGCTACCTGCAAGGCAAATTCTGCAAGCCTTGGGGTTCATGGCCTCCTGCATTCTTCTAATTCCATATGCAAGGCTGTATATGAGGACACTACAATGGTATCTCAAAAGCCTATGGTGTCAACATTCACAGGATCTAGAAGCAAGGATTCCAGTCATACCTTGCCTACACCTAAAGTTCCTTTGGTGCCACCAGAACAGGGGACTACCGTTCACTCTACCCCCTGCCACCCAAATTTTAACAACAGACTCATCAGACTATGCATGGGGGGCTCACCTGGCAGGGAAGTGCATTCAGAGCAAATGGAGCCCAAGTCAAATGCACCTGCACATAAATCAGAAGGAAATGTTAGCTGTACAGAATGCACTGACGGCCTTCAAGGACCACATTCTTCCAGGACAACTAATGGTAAAGACGGACAACACCACTGGGATGTGGTACATAAACAAGCAGGGGGGAACTCATTCTTACCCCCTCTGCAGACTAGCCATGGCATTGTGGAACACAGCCTTGAGCTACCAAGTGAATCTACAAGCTCAGTTCCTGCCAGGAAAACTAAATACACTGGCAGACAGACTAAGCAGAAATCTCATGGACCCAAACGAGTGGAAATTGGAACCAAGGATTTTCAACATGTTGACAAGCAAATGGGGGAGCCTAGATATAGACCTGTTTGCCTCCCCCCGGAACCATCAATTGGACAAATTTTGCACAAGGATTCCCCACAAGCTAGCTTGGAAAGTGGATGCTCTATCCTTCAGCTGGAAAAACCTATCAGTTTATGCCTTTCCTCCTCTGTCTCTGCTCTCCAAAGTATTACTAAAGATCAAACAGGACAAGCCAAGGACAATTTTAATTGCACCAGACTGGCCTCGCCAGCAGTGGTACCCACTCTTGCGCAGTGTGTCACGCTTGGCTCAATGGCACCTGCCTCAGACTTCTTCCCTGTTGTCTCAGCAGGAAAACCAGATTCTACACCCTCAGCTGCAAACCCTGAACCTAGCAGCCTGGCTAATTACCTAATCTCTCCTTTACCATCCCTCAGCAAATCAGTGATGGATATCATTTTAGAGGCAAGGAGGCCCAGTACCAGAAAATCTTATGCTGCAAAATGGAAACGATTTTGTGCTTGGAACCAGTCTCAAGGGATGAGTGCAGCAGTGCCAAATTTACCTCAGATTCTACAATACTTGACTGAGATGCTCCATAAGGGCTTGTCCTTTTCCTCCATCAAAATTCATGCCTCAGCCATTTCAGCTCATTACAGCACGGTGCCTCCACTCTTCTCTCACCCACTGCTCAAGCAGTTCCTCAGTGGGGCCAAGAACTTAAGGCCACCCAGGAGATCCACAACTCCTGCCTGGGATCTTAACTTGGCCTTGGAAAAAACTCACTCTTCCTCCTTTCGAGCCAGCTGCTACTGCAGATTTAAAAATTCTTCCCTGGAAAACAGCTTTCTTTTTAGCTATCACGTCTGCAAGAAGAGTATCTGAATTACAGGCTGTTATGGCAGTGGAACCTTTTATCATCTTTCATGTGGACAGGGTGTCCATCAGAACCAATCCCTCCTTCATGCCCAAGGTGGTATCTAGTGTGGCTCTTAATCAGTCCAATCATTTGCCTACCTTCTTTCTTAACCCACAGAACAAAGGGGGAATGGATACTGCACTCTTTAGATGTGAACAGACAGCTTAGATTCTACTTGGACAGGACTAAACCTCAAAGAAAATCTGAACAACTGCTGGTGGCATTTGCTGCAAAGACAGAGGGGAAAGCTATTTCAAAACCATTTCAAAATGGATAGGCCACTGCATTCTTTTCTGCTATAAGCACCATGGAAAACCTATCCCACATGGCATCAGACCCCATTCAACCAGGGCTGCATCTACCTCTACAGCCTTTCTCAGGGGCGTCCCTACTAGTGATTTCCTAGAAGCTGCTACCTGGAGTTTTGTACATACTTTCACCAAACATTATCATTTGCCAATTTTCTCTAAATCCAGAGCTGGTTTTGCCACTGCAATCTTGCAGGGCCTTATAGCTGGTCCTAATTCTAGTTAAATTCCTCCTCCCAACCTTAGCTTTGGGAATCTACCCAAATGTAATGACTGCAGCAATGAAACACGAAGAACATAGTACAGTTGTGTACACTTACCATAAATGTAGATGTTCAAGTTTATTCACTGTTGCAGTCCTGGTTACCCTCCCTTCAGCCCCCTTTTTTCTGTTGGCTTTACCTCTACTCTCTCTTACTATGCTTAAAAAGCTTTTTGGTGTATTTGCTTTTTTGTTGGAGGTATATCCTTGTATTTATAGATTTAATTGCTTCCCATTAGGGGGCACCTGACATCTGGGGCAAGAAAAAACTGATGTAATGGCATTGGCTGCATGTTTTATACCCCTGACGACCTGATGTCATGGAAGAAGGGACAACAACCGATGCAGGACCCAGGACTTTGTTAATCAGGCTGACTGAAGGCTACTGCAAAGCAGATAACCCAAATGTAATGACTGCAACAGTGAATGCACTCGAACATCTACATTTATGGTAAGTGTACACAA
Organism: Protopterus annectens; assembly: GCF_019279795.1. Lineage (NCBI taxonomy): Eukaryota > Metazoa > Chordata > Ceratodontiformes > Protopteridae > Protopterus > Protopterus annectens. The sequence continues at coordinate 274,978,219 of NC_056738.1, read as the reverse complement.
CTGTAGATTTCTTTGGTAACTCTGATGTTGGTGAACACTGGCATGTCAACCAAAATGTCATGGCGTGTCACTTTTGACAAGCGTGTCATAGGTTTGCCATCACTGCACTAAGGTAAGTAGCATATTTTTCACTGCAGAACCAAGATCAAAATCAGATTTTAGAAATGTAGAAGCAGTGATGAATAACTGATTCTACAGATGCCAATTTTGTAAAGTTCTTTTGTTCACAGCACCACCCCATAGTGAGGTTGCATCCATTCAGTGTGCAAGTTTCAGCAGCAAGACCTAACAGGCAGCAGCTGTTCCTGCAAGTCCAAGCTGGTGATGGCATTGCACACTACATGAAAGCCACAACTAACAGTAGCTGTTCTGAGAACTTGGCAAACCTGGACAGTAACTGCCCATTTCTGTGTTGTGTGGGGGGAGGTGATAACCTTAGTTTAGACTTCTTTCAGTCCGACTTTAATGGTTGCTTGACACAAATGGTACATTAATAAGGCTAAATTTTACAAGTGTCTGACACTTTTTTTTTTTCTTTTTAACAAGTGCCCAATACTGTCCAGGATTTTCTAAAATAAGGTGCAAAAGTTGAAATGTATTTAAAAACATAACTTACATAACTGAGCTGCATACGACTTGATGCATCCACAGGGGATGCAGATGCTAATGTCATGGTTAGAGCTTATGGATACCTGACAGCAGTATTCATGAGATACTAAATGTCCATGTGAATGATCAGCTTTTTTTGGGCAACCAGTAAGAGAGACCTTATACGAACCTGCAGCCAAAGGGAAGACTACTGTTGCAGTTAAGCAGGTATTTCAGTGTATTATTCCTTAGCATTTTGGGAACATTCTTATTCAAAAAGGTGTTTTCATCTCCCTTTCAAAAGTGCAAGACTTGCAGTTACAAGTCCCGCAGTGATGAAAACTGAAATGCATTTTTGGAGGAAATGCAAGGAATATCAAAACTCACTATGGCATCTTAAAAAGCATTTTTAAGGAGGTCTTATTAATCTACACCTCTGCTGTTGAATACCTTGTATTAGTACAGCACAGAATGTTTCTCTCATCTAGATGTCCTTGATCTTTACTTGGATTACTTTTTATTAGAGAATGAGCAAATGGTACATCAGCACCCTGACTGGAGATCGAACGTTCTCCAGCAGGCTATTAATGTACAAGTAATGCCTTCTGAAAAACGAGTCTGCTAATTCATGGCAGCATATCAATCTGCCATGGAGCTCGGACTGAAAAAAAACAAAACAATGGCCGCCATTATATTACCCTCGCTAAGCAGCACTTCTGTTGTTTCGTGAGTGTAAAATATATTTTAAAAATAAGAAAACTGAAAAACAAAAGTGTGTGTGTGTGTATTTATGTCTGTGTGTGTGAGTATATACTTGCATGTGAGTGAAAGCGAGAATGATCAAGCCTTTACACTCTCTAAGCAGCGCTTAGCTAAGCAATACTTGTCTTTGGAAATCCTGGATGTGAACAGTGCTAACTTACAGACACACACATATATTTATGTGTCCACAAGACATTTTTAAGGTTTTAAGTGATAGATTTTTATTTTCAGTTTCTTGTCTTTACATTTGGCCTACCCACAGCAACAGTGATGGTCATCAAAGGCCTTGCTCTGATTGTTGCCCGTGTATGTCTACAGCATATCGTAGTATGTTATGTTGTCTTATCTCTCTTTCACTCTTACGATGATGGGTTTGGAGCCGATTCTCGGCTCCGACTCGGCTGAATACACAGCTGAAAGTCTCAAACCTGGCTCGTGGCAAGAAGGTATCCCACAATGCAGTGGTGCAATTCCCCAGATCTCATTTGCCGCTTTACAAGGTTGGATGCACTCATCTTGGCCGTAGCTAAGTTGTGACAAAATTTCTCTTATTTTTCCTCTAAACTGTTAAATTTGCTAATAGATAGCTTATCTTCTAATTATATTTAATTTGTTGTGCATTTTAGTGCATTACTGTTAGATAGTGATAGTTTTACCCCCTTTGGCATGGCTTTTGCCATTGCCTTGTAGGCCTACTGGTATCACTTGTAGTGGTTGTTGTTTCTGTCTAAGTTTTTCAGTAGCTCGTTTAAGTGATTGAGCTATTTGACAGTTTAAGTTAGAAGGCTTATAGTTAATTGTTGTCTTGTCTAGAAAATAGGACCGTTTAATTTAGAGGCCCTATTTTTTTCTCCCTGGTTGTCTTTTTCCTTGGGTTTCCCGTAGTTACTGTTCAGTAGCACAATTTTTCTTGTTGTTGTTGTTGCTTTTGCGGTCTTACCTTAACTATGTCTAAAGACCCAAGAGAGAGAGAGAGAGAACATAAGCCTTCGGGCTTTAAAAAATGCGAGAAGTGCTCACAAAAAATGTCCATCACTGATGGACATGTTATATGCATTTATTCTGTTAAAGGCATTGGCCGAGGCGCTAGAGAGAGAGAGAGAGAGAGTTTACTTGTCTACAGTCATTTCAGCAATAAATTCTGCTTTTGGATTTACTGGCTGAGTCATTTTTCTTCTCTCTTATATGCATTTGTTGCCTTGGTGCTATTCACTTACAAGAAGAATGCACTCTTTTGTCACTCTTTCAGTGCAAGAGTACTTCAAGAAAGGAGAAACAAATTGATTCTGAAAGGGCTCTTAAAGCCAACTTTTAAGGAAGCTAGCCATAGTTCTTTTTCCTCTTCTTCTTCTTCTCCTTCTTCTAAAAAGGAAAAGCCTCAAAAAAGACATTCACCTGCATCATCAGCTCAGTCAGAACCTCAATTCAAACTACCAAAAATTTCCAAGGTCACTACCTCCTCGGCTGCACAGTCCTCGGAGCTGTTGAAGGTTACATTAGTTGACAAACCTGGCACTTCGTCTCCAAAGTCCTCGAAGCCGCAAGATACCTCTACTCAGCGCCGGTCCATGGATATTTCACCGGTTTCTCCGATGTTGAGAGCTCCAATTCTGCATAGGTTTCACTCTCCATTCCCTATCTTCCAGGTCCACCAGGAGCTTATCGGACGATGACGTGCAATGGGTGGTGCGCAGACTCCTGAAGTCACCGGCGCTGACTAAATTATTCTTGGCTCACACCCATTTGGTCTTGGAGCCTACTGTACCAGTTATACCCACTGTTGTTCCTCCTCTGAGCCAAGCTGGTCCTTCGGAGCCAGAGTGCGTGGTACCACTTACTGTGGATCTGTCGGTTTCGGGACCTCCTTTGGTGTTCACGGAGCCGACATCTGCTACAACTCTTTCTGTGCCGTCTGGAGAGTCTGGGAGCCGGGGTTTCCCAGTTGGCCCTGGTAGGGGATTCTCTGCCCCGATCTTTTGGTGTCGAGTCTACCCCTTGGGGCATCAGCTCCCACATCGGCCTCAGGCCCAATCTTGTTGGTTCCGGTGCCTTCTTCTGTCTCCTCGAAGGGAGTCTTCAGAGCCGGCGGGATCCCCTTTGAGCTGATGAGGAATGTTTTGTCTTCCCATTCAGCACCACAGAAGGATACTAGTACTCGTCCCCCTAAAGCACCGGCTACTGTCTCGGCACCACCCATTCCACAGGACAGCAGAGATCCAGAGCCTCAGGATCCCCCAATGGGCGAACCCCTCTCCTCCGAGGCCTCCCCAGAATATCCTTCTGAGGAGCCACCTCAGAAGAGAACTTGCAAGAGGAAGCGCGTAGACTCCTCAGATGAGTCCATCACTTAAGACACTGACCTCAATGAGTCGGAAGGGTCCCCACGGTCGTCCTCTGATCTCAATGAGTCGGAAGGGTCCCCACGGTCATCCTCTGATCATATCTCATTTGCAGATATTCTAGAGATCCTGAAGCATAGAGGCAGCTGGCAGACCACCACCCCTTCTGATGAGGAGTCAGTGTACCTGAAGGCTTTTGGATCTCAACCTTCAGCCTCCTGGGTGTCTCCACCTTTCGATGAGCTAATGGACCTGGTTAGTCAAAAGGCGTGGGAGTCACCTGACACTATGGAGCCAGTCCCTCGGAGGCCAAACAAATTCTTGTCAGGTCCTTCGGGAATGGATTTTCTAACCAAGGGGGTACCCATAGATGCTATAGTGGTGGCAGCAGCCACCAAGAAGGAACTTGCAGAGACTTCCTCATCTGTTTATCCTCCGAATAAAGACTCTCGAACGATGGACAGATACGAGAAGTATGTCTTTTCGTCAGCAACATTCTCACTGCGATCGCTGAACTACCTATCCCACTTTACAAGGCTACAAAGAGATTTTCTGAAACAGCTAGGAGATGCTCTACAAGGTTCATTAACTGCGGGGGTAAATGAGAAGGTCTCTTCCCAGCTGTCTACCTTAAATTCCATTGTTAACTCCTCCATGAGGCTCATATCCTACGCAGCAGATGGAGCGAGCAGGGCAGCGGGTTCTGGAGTTTCCCTTAGGAAACACTCCTGGATGCGCTTGTGCAATTTTGCGGAGGCCTTTAAGTCTACTTTTACTAATGCCCCTTTTGATGGTTTCCTCACTGTTTGGACCCAAAGTAAAAGACACTCTGACCCGGTGCGAGCAGGAAGGGAAAACTCTCTCTGCTATTGGAGTACATTTTTCTGTACCTTCAAGACCTTATTCTAAAGGCCAGAAGAGTGGAAAAATGTGGTTCAAAAGATCCCAGAGAGTTTTCCAGGATGCATGGGGTGATTCCTTCCCCAGGGGCAGAGGGGGAGGCAATAACGGTAGACACCGCCCCAGAGACAGAGGGGGCCCGCAAAACTAGGGTGCCCGTGATTCCTTTTGCTGACACCCTTATCGGTGCTCCTGAAAGGAGGCCTGACTGCTGTACTCTGGAGGCAGTCTGGGGACATTTATCCATGTACCTAGAAGCCTGGCAAAATATCACAAGAGACAAATGGGTACTAAAAATAATATCCAGGGGATACTCCATCCCATTTTCCAATCCTGTTCCACAGACCAGAACAATCCCAGATGTTCCATCCAATCTAAGGGAGCGAGTAACCATAGAGATTCAAAAGTTGCTGCACAAAAGAGTCATCCAAGAAGTTCCAGCAGACCAAGTATGATTTGGAACTTACTCAAGATTCCTTTTGGTGCCAAAAAGAACAGGGGACTGGAGGCCCATATTAGACCTAAGCAAATTAAATGAATCTGTCAAGAAGTCAAAGTTCCAAATCATGACACTGCAGTCTGTACTTCCCTTTTTAGGGAAAGACTATTGGATGTGCTTGATAGACCTTCAACATGCTTACTACCACATAAAAATGGACAGGGCATCAAGAAGGTACTTATGCTTCCGGCTGGGAGCCAGTCATTACCAGTTCCGAGCTCTTACCCTTTGGTCTCACTGCAGCCCCCAGAATGTTCACCAAATGCATGACAGTAGTAACGGCTCACCTGAGGTGTCTAGGATTCCGAGTATTTCCTTATGTAGACGACTGGCTCCTATCTGCCACCACCAAGCATCTACTCCAACAAGCCAGGGATCTAACTTTGGCCATTTGCAATCAGCTGGGTATTACAGTCAATTTTCAAAAATCTGCCTTGTCAACATATTACATTTATAGATGCAGATCTAGAAACCTCCTCTATGGAAGCACATCTTCCAACAGAAAGAGTTGTAGTACTCAGACAGCAGATACTTCACCTCCTTCCCAAGACCAAATTAAAAGCAAAGATAATTCTAAGATTACTAGGAACAATGGCTTCCACGATTACACTGGTCCCTCTTGCCAGAATGCACATGAGGATCCTTCAGTGGCTGTTGTTCTCCCAATGGTCACTTCAAGAGCTTCCAATGTCTCACCTGATCAGATTAACGGAATCATGCAAGAAAGACTTAAGATGGTGGATACACTCCACTCGTGACCATAGGGGGACCATATGTTCCACATCAACCCATAGCTACAGTGACCACGGACACTTCACAGATTGGGATGGGGGCATTATCTGGGAAGAGCAGTCCAAGGTACATGGCAAGAACATGAGGCTGACTTGCATATAAATGTCCTAGAGATGAGAGCAGTGCTTTTTGTGTTGCAAGCACTTCACGACTCTCTCCCTCTAGGGACAGTTGCAATACAGTCAGACAATATGTCTGTAGTTTGGTACATAAACAAGCAGGGGGGAACCAGATCTTACCCCCTTTGTCGAGAGGCCCTAAGAGTTTGGCAATGGGTAGTTTCTTCTCAGCACTTTCTTATAGCAACGCACATTCCAGGGAAGTCCAGCGTGATAGTGGACAAGCTGAGCAGAGCAATCTTAATGCCTCACGAGTAGTCTCTCAATCAGAATGTAGCAGAAATGATTTCCCGAATATGGGGTCAGCCTTGCTGTGATTTCTTTGCCAGTCCCATGAATGCCAAGTGCAGCAACTACTTTACCCTAATCCACCATCTGGGGGAGACACCAAGAGGCGCACTTGCTCACGATTCACTCTCAGGACTTCTGTATGCTTTTCCTCTGCTCCCTCTCATACCCAGAGTTATTCAGAAAGCACAGTACTCGGGAAGCAGGGTAATTTTCATTGCTCCTTACTGGCCTTGCCAAGTTTGGTTCCCCTTCCTTTGGCCTCATCTTTAGGAGAAGCCTTGGACTTTGGACCCAGTGCCAGATCTGCTGACATATGTCAGGGGAGCTTCATCCTTCTCTCCACACCCTAAAATTGACAGCTTGGCTGCTCCACTTCCCAATTTAGGCAGGCTTCACAATTTCACTCCTGCAATCAAACATATTTTAATGTCCTGTCATAAAGCTTCCACTAGAAAACTGTATTCTAGCAAATGGAAAAGGTTTTCCTTTTGGGCTCAAAAGAGGAACATTGATCCTTTTTCTGCACCTATCCATTCTATTTTGGAATTTTTGGTGGAATTCTTCCAGCAAGGTTCAGCTACAGCAACCATCAAGGTTTAACTTGCTGCAATATCAGATTTCCACATTGGTGATTCTATCTCCAACATAATGTCACACAGGCTAGAGCCTTCTTAAAAGGTGCCTCCTTATTAAGACCTCCCTTTAAGGAACCCTTTCTCCTTGGGATTTAAATTTTGTTCCGTCACATCTCACATTACCACCTTTTGAGCACTCATCATCTTCAGACCTCAAGTTCCTTTCCTGGAAGACCTTGTTTCTGGTGGCTATAACTTCTGCTTGAAGAGTATCAGAGTTGGAAGCTCTTTCTATTAAACCGCCATATTTGATTTTTCATAAGGATAGGGTATCCTTGTGAACTAATCCTTCTTTCCTACCCAAAGTCTCTTCTCCAAACAACATAAATCAATCTATAGAGTTTTCAGTGTTCTTTCCTAATCATAGCAACAAGGCAGAATACAAATTGCATCAACTAGACGTGCATAGACAACTCAGATTCGATTTGCATAGGACCAAAGACTTTAGAAAATCTGATCAACTATTCGTATCCTTCTCTGATGCAAAAACGGGTAGTTCAGTTTCTAAAACTGCTCTTTCCAATTGGCTTTCAAATTGTATTACTTTCATTTATACCTCAAATCACAGAGATTTACCTTTCAAAGTGAAAGCTTATGCCACCAGAGCAATGGCTTCGTCAACTGCCTTTCAAGCCAGAATTCCCATGGATAATATCTGTGCAGCAGCTACTTGGACCACTCCACATACTTTTATCACTCATTACAAAGTGGATATGGCCTCCAGGGACAGGGCCTCCTATGGTTCCATGGTGCTTAAAGGTGTACTCCCGTGAGCCACCCAGAGTAAAGGTGCTAGGGACGCTGTCCCATCATTGTAAGAATGAAGGCGAGATAGGCCAACATAACATAAAGAAGTTATATACTCACCATAACATTCCATGTTTGTTGTCCATCTCACCATTCATTCTTACGAAGCCTCCCTCCTTCCCCCTGCCAAAGACTCCTTGTGGACCTGGTGGATGTTTTTATTACCTTCAGGAGTTTTTTGTTTCAGTTTGTTTCTCCTTCTATTAGGTATAGTATATATATATATATATATATATGTATATATATATATATATATATATATATATATATATATATATATATTTGTGTATGTTTATATATATATATATATATATATATATATAGTGTACATATTCAGTAGTAGCAG